>NC_143092.1:9791458-10101666 GCF_061535455.1 Colias philodice
CGTATTACTCCAGGCTCCTACGTAAATTTCGGAGATTCAGGCTGCTACCCCTGAATCCGGTAAATTCTGGGATAAGTAAATGGCTAATTTGCATTGGCAATAATTGGGGACCGTTATAACAGGCGTTAATAATAACCCCCTATTTACGTAGTAAGAACTTGCGTAGTAAGAAATATAAGATGGAGGCCAATAAGTTTATAAGTGTATATGTCGCATATTCTCGGACCTCCATCATCGACAAACGGAATCAAGAAAAAAGTTTATTAGGCCTTGTTTAGACAAAACTTTTTTGCAAGTTGTCGATCATTCTGAAAGGGATAATACATTGTTTGGAGACAATGTATCGGATAAAATAAAAGCTTCGAAGGTTATTACACCAAAACCTTATACATAGTTCACATGCTCATACAGCACACACATCTCGCAATAGTTTCCAGGGAAACTGGCAGACACCTTCTCGCTTTCAGTCAAACAGGGGGGGGCGAGGAGGTTACAAGAGGGACATACAAAGACCAATCCCCTCTTCGTAGCCAAAGATGACCAGCTCGAGCTAAGATTGTGCACCAAAATAACAATAAAGATTTAGTTACGTTATTTTACGATTGTTGGCGTAAAATTACTAATAATGCAACCGTTCTTAAATGGGTTAAAGACGGTGTGGATTTACCATTTTTTAATGAAGTTTTTCAAAATTCAGTGCGTACTTAATTTTGGTCGGGGCAATATAAAGCTGACATGCCTGTGGCAATAAATAACCTTATAGACTTGGGAGATATTCATGTTTGTAACCCAGTAAAGGGCAAATATATCCCAAATATATTTTTAGCATATAAATCAAACGGCGGTAAAAAATTCATACTTAATCTTAATAAATTTATATTAAAAATGTCACTTTAAAAATCGAAGATCATAGGACGGCGTCGAAACTTATTCCCGAAAATGTTTCATGGGCTACAATAGACCTTAAAGAAGCTTACCTTTTAATGCCAATTGAGCCGGTATTTCACAAATTTTTCATAAATAACAAAGGTAATAGCATAACTTAAAGAGTTTAAAGCTATGCCCTATGGTCTTTCTATTGCGCTAAGAGTGTTTACTAGGTATATTAATGAAGGAAGTTATAGCATTCTTAAGCCGAGGTTCTAAGTCTGTCATTTACCTCGACGATATTTTATGTACAGGTAAAAATTATACTGAATGCCTAAATAATTTAAAAGAGACAATAAAACTATTATCTTGTCTAGGCTTGGTAATCACTATTGAAAAAACTTCATTGGTTCCAAGTCAAAAATGTAAATTCCTTGGGGCTATATATGATTCATGTAACCTAACTTTCTTTGCCTGATGATAAACGTAATAACATTGCACATATTTTAATTAATAAATTTTCAAAATTACCTATTTGCACAATCCGAGAATTCGTGTCGTTAGTGTCTTTATTTTTAAATCAACATAACAATTAAATTGGTGGTCACAACATAATATATAAAACAAATTTTATGAAATCTCCAAAATTTACATTAGGTATTTTTTCAAATGTCTCAAGGACAGGTTGGGGTCTTTTTGCAATAGGTAATAAACGAGTGCATGGTTCATGGAAAGAATGTGAAAAAATCTATCTCATAAATTATTTAGAGCTGCATTTTTAAATTTATAAACATTCGCAAACACCTATTCTAATTGTGCAATATTATTACGAATTGATAACAAAACTGCAGTTAGTAACATAAATAAAATGGGTGGCATACAATTTCTCCACCTTAACAAACTAACAAAGTAACTGTGGCAATGATGCGAGCATCGAAACATATGGTGGTTCGCGTCTTATAGGTATTAATAGTAAAAATAACGTCGACACTGACACAGCCAAGAAGAATAAATCCGGATATCGAATGGAGTTTATGCAATGAAACATATCAAAAAATTTGGAAGAGCATTAGGTACAATACTAAATGCAGAAAGTAAGTGTCGTGGCATCTCGACCCTGATGCGTCATGTGTCGACGCATTCACCATAAATTAGAATAATATAAATTTTTACGCATTTCCCCATTTACTTTTATTTTGAGATGTTTACAAAAAATAGTTGAATCGATATCGAAGTCGATACGAAGCGTGTGGGATACAAGTTTCTCCGTGGTGGCCTTCGCAGCCATGGTTCCCTCTCGTCAGAGAGCTAATATCATCAAAAATTATATATTTGAAAACAGATAGGTACGAATCTAACGCATTCTCATCCCAGTCCAGCGCCCACTGCACTCACATCTAACGCTGGCTGCAGCGAGGCTCTCCGTGAAGCCTTCCTACGGAGATACATCCCATGGGAAGCTATCTAACTAATGTTGGCATCGCTTTCGAGTAACACTAAGAAGCAATATTATAACGTAACATATCAATTATGGTGGCAGTTTTGTCTAAATTGGAATATTTCCAATTTTGAGAGTACAGTAGCGGCTGTCATATCATTTATAACAGAAGAGTTTAACAAAGGGGTTTCGTATGGTACTTTAAACTCACACGTCTGCCTATCTTTAATATTAGGAAATAATATCGGGTCAGATGAATGCCTAAATACAATTATTCTTGGGACCCACAATTAGTTTTGAACCATATCTTAAGCTGGTTTCCTAATAGAAACATAAAATTGGAACAATTGAATAAAAAATTAGTAATTTTATTAGCGCTGTGTACAGCACAGCGAGTGCAGACGTTATCTCTTATAAATATTAATAATATTTATTTCTCAGGCATCACTGCCTGCTAAATTTTTCATTACAGACCTCGTAAAAACTTCAGCTCCAGGTAGAGATCAACCTTTTCTTAAACTTCCATATTTCAAACAAAATACAATATTTGTCCCGCTACTGCACTGTCTGATTATATCTATGTCACAAAACATTTTAGGAAGGATGAGGAAAATAGATTATTACTTACTTTTACAAAACCGAATAAACCTGCCACAACTCCAACAATAAGTTGTTGGATCAAAAATGTGTTATCGAAAAGTAGTGTCAACATTTCAATATTTAATTCACATAGCACAAGACACGCTTCAACTTCTGCTGCCTCTGCTAGTGGTGTATAATATACGTAAAACTGCTGGTTGGACAAAACATTCCAAAACCTTTGCATAAACTTAATGTATTTAATGAGAACGAATTTGCATAATCGATTTTACAGAAATAGTATTTAATTATATTTTCGTTAATTTATAATACAAAATTAATAATATTGATGTTTACGTTTTATTCTAAACTTGCACCCAAAGTGGTTCTTACAAAACTTTTATCTCTTAACATCTACATAGTAAATAATATCTGAAGAATGAAGCGATGAAATATAATATATGATCAAACGAACTTCAGAGTGAAGTTCGATCATTATTATATGAATCGCTTCATTCGAAGATATTAACACCCACCACACCCTAACCCAAAGTTTTGTAAGATTAGACTCTAAAAATAATGAATATCGTTCAAAGCGAGCAAATACTTGTCAGGTCGTAATACCCTCAATATAAAAAAAAAAAAAAAAAAAAAAAAATCTAAAGGCGTGCGTGGTTGCTAGCATTGAAAAAGGGAACTACATAGTAAATAATATCTTCGAATGAAGCGATTCATATAATAATGATCGAACTTCACTCTGAAGTTCGTTTGATCATATATTAATCACGAATACTTTTCCCGTTAAAAGTGTTATTGTGAACTCGATCATAGCTTTATACTGCCGGTATGACGATTCAAAAAGTATACAAGATAGAGTTTAGGGGTTATAGACGTGACCGTTTAAAGATTTTAAAATTTATAGAGCTGCCCCGTGTTTATTCAAAAAGTATATAAGAGTATTTATTTAATAACTTCGAGAATATTCAAACCAATGAATTGTATTGATTTTAACTGTTTTAATTAAGTGTTGTTTTTCTTTTTATGCAGATTTTAAAATTCAGTTGATCATTTTATATCATATTTAAACAGATAATTTACTAGATTGATTCATATTTTAACGATAACATTATTTATGTTTATTAAGCCAAAATAAAGTGTCTCTCTAATATACTTTTTGAATCGATTACGTTTTATTTTATGTTTTACCGTTGATTTACTTATAAATGGACTGAGAATTGAATTTTTAGCATACATTTTTAAAACTTACTGCATTGTCATAAAGCTGAGTTTCGTTTGTCAATCATGTGTCGAGAATATTAATTTTAAAACGTCCATTTATAAATATGTACATTAATTTTTACATTGTTTTATATAAGCTTTGCCAAAGTATGTGATGTTTGAATATTGTGATTAATGAGTGAATTTGCCAAAAATGTGCCTTAGTTTTATTATAATAAAAAAAAATGACTAAAAATTTCGTTGTTGTAGTGTTTTTTTCAGAATTTATATCGAGTTTGCGTTAAATATAATTATTGTACAGTTTATTTAGTTATTTCATTTACCTAATTTTGTTCGTTCGGGATGGCTTGTTATTTTCATTAGGTGAGTGACACAAGTTTGGATTCTTTTGACAGTGGCACAGGTAGGAAAGGTTGCCATATTTTGTTGGATTTTTTGTCAAATTATCATAAAAAAGTTTTTTTTTGTAATTTTTCGTCGATATATCGAATGTGTCACGCCTTCCCAGCTTGTGTCACTTTAAATCTTGGACGGACTCAAGTTGATTGGCCCTGGAAATTCGGTTATCTCGCTCTAATTACTCAGAGAGACGTATAACATGAATAATTACACTGCGTGGTTTTGTATAAAATCTCTGTTAATGAAAATAAATATTTTTAGAGATAAATTGTATGTCGTATTGAATAACAAGTAGATAATGTTTAGCTTATAATTGTGGACTATTTTTCCTTCTATAGAGCATTAGAGTGAGATGTCCAACAAAAAAAATAAAGATTTCAATATTATTTAGAACATAATTGAGTCCGTACAAGAGACAAAACGCTTTATAATTAATAAGTTAACCGCTTTTTACATTTATTTTGATTTTCACCTAAAATTATAAGAAATTAATTTATGTTTTTTTCGAACAGGCGACAACAAACCGATCTGGCAAGTGGCTGAGGAGAGGGAGGAAAATAAACATTTGCAGAAGGAAAACGCGCCCTACGGGGAATATGGCGGATGGCATAAGGCTGCTAAGGTGCGTTGATAATGTTATTCTTCAAATTGTCAAATTATAACAATAAATAAATCAAATATTATTGTTTTGTATGTCGAAAGAATGAATGCACATGATAATTAATACTCAAGAATTTAAGATTAAATATAATTCGTTTCTAATCCAAAATAGTTTGGAAAATCCAAAAGTGCACGCCTCATAATTTTTTTTAATAATTATTTATTAATTATTATTTTTGTTTATTTAATAACAATTAAACCACATCGAATCAGACCCTGAAAAATGAAAGGGTTCTATTCCTGAGCATACTCAAGCGTAAGAGAAAAAAAAAGACTCGATTAGTAAAGTATTTCGGTCGCTATCGTGTTAACAAGAAAATCCTCCGCACATACAGACACACGGACGTCCAAGACAGAACTTTTTTAAACTGTTTTTTAACTAGTTTAAATAACAAAAATGACATCAAAAATATCATGAATGTTAAAAATAGTGTTTTTTCTTAATATGTGTGTGTATGTATTATCTTACAAGTGCAATGTGTGATACATAAAGACATTTTAAGTTTGAAAAATCAGATGTTTTGCGCGAAGTGACAGTAGTACCCACCTCAACGCTTCGCTTATGAGGCGTGCAATACCGTTGTCGTGTACAAACTGTCTTTACTATTTCAAAATCAGAATAGAAATTAATAGCCAAGAATTTAACGGATAGTTAAGTGTAGTAACGATTATAAGAGCTTCTAATGATTAATTGTAGCTTGATTGTGCATATATTTTTTTTTTGTATGAAGCACAACTATAACAAAAAATAATTTTATTTATTTTTTTGACGTGACAACGTCTTATAATTCGATAGAGCCGGCTGCACGCACGAAAAAACATGACTCATGCGGCGTTACCTCGCTCTGAGGCGTTCCTCAAGTGCAAGCGAGAGCGCGGAACGAGCGATAAAGAAGCACAATCGGCCGTTGTCACGTTGAACTATCGTCAGTAAACCGACTTTACAGACAACCAATTTTTTTAATTACTCCAAGCTTCACAATCGTATAATTTCCCCTATAACATACAAATATAACGTTTCCAGGTGGACTCGCCAACAGTGACCACCACACTGAAGAACCTCGGCGCGCTGTACCGGCGCCAGGGCAAGTACGAGGCGGCCGAGACGCTCGAGGACTGCGCGCTGCGCAGCCGCAAGGAGGTAGCGTGATTATCTGTGCCTCTTTTGTTGTCTGTGCGTTGTAACTGTCAATGTCAGTGTCAGAAAAAAAAAACTTGTAAAAAAAGTTACTTGACAGTTTATGTCAAAAAAGTTTTTGGCGGGATTTGTCTTGTCAGTAAGCAAAAAAATAATGCGGGGAAAATATAAAACGGCTTTGGCGGGCTCTATGACATGATATACCTACTAAAAAATTAGTTGTCGAATTTTGGCGGGCTTTATAACAAGATGTGGGAAATAGGAAAGTCGCCCATAAAAAAGTTAATTGTCAGCGTTGGCGGGCTTTTTTATGACATGATATGGTTGACATTGACAGTTGTGGCATTTTTTTTATAAACAGACAAAGTGGTCCCTATAAGTTTCTTTAGGTAGATTTTTTCGAGGTTATGCATGATATTTTTATTGAATAGTATTGTAGGTTTGTTCCCTGATTCTTGAAATATTAAGCATAGTTTTTAAATATGTAATATTTTATATTATTAAGAATTTACTATTTAGTAGTCTATAATTATTTATTTAATTATTAATAGTTGAATGCATACCATATTTTTATTCAATAAATGTATTTTCCATCATTAGTCTTATTCGTAGGTATTTAAAAGACAATAGGCAGATCTTGTAACCGCTATCCCATATGAATATAGATAACATTTTTGAAGTTCCTGCTGACCTGATCATGCGTAGAGTGAACGGGTCTAAGGAAGCGTGTGCCATCTTGGGCCACATTTTAGCTTACCATCCAACAAGCCGAGACAAATGACAGACGAATAAAATAACGCTAAGAAATACAAACTGCTATCGCTAATTATTGACATAAGCTTATGAATTTAATATTTTATTTTTAATTGTGCTTGTTAAATTTCGACTGGATTATAAAATTTTGTTTGTGGTCGTCGTCGTCGTTGGTAGGGTGAAAAAAACCAACCATGTCAATAAGTATCGATAGCGGATTCTATTCCTTTGCGTTTTGACGTTTGTCTCGGCCCTCAGGCGAGATTGTGGTCAAGCCCGCTTCCCTACTGTCAATAAAAAACATGATTTGGGTTTAACAAAAAAAAGTTGTTGAGTTTAAATCAATTACGTTTTGAAATTTGAAATTCTAAATTACCAAAGAAGAATTGGTCTCAAAATTATATTGGGTTTAACAAATCCAGGCGTTGGACATGATGAAGGCGTCTCGCGGTCGGTCGGCGCGCGGGCGGGATGCGCTCGAGCCGGAGCAACACGACGAGATAGCGGTGCGTGCGTGATGTTGTTGTTTGGTGTTGTTTGTTGGATGGGGGGGGGAGGATTGGTGTTGTGTGGGGGGAAGTTGAGTGCCTCGTTTGTTGGTTGGTTGTGTTGTGTGGTGTGGGTTGGTGGGTTGTGATAGAGTTTAGGCCGTATTAGTTTTTTTTTTTATTATTTTTGTTCATTTCTATTTGTAAATCGTAAAATGAGTATAAATAGGACTTAGGAGTATAAATTTATAAAGAATAGAAAAAATTCGATTACGAGACGGGACTCGAACCCGCATCCTTTCGCGCCATTCCGGGGCGGATGCCTGACCAATTCAGCCACTCGTGACCCGCCAGAGCAATCGAATTTTTTCTATTCTTTATAAATTTATATTTATAAAGCATTTGAATGCCATAAAACCAAAAATATCAGAATCAATTTCAATAAATAGGAGTATTGATTAAAATTAATGAGGTTATTTTGCACTTTTTTAAGCTTACGCCTCAATCAATTGGATGAGAAAACATAAGAATGATATTAATTAGTTACAACTTATTTTTGAAAAAAAATTTGGTCTATCGGCCATTTTATCTGATAAAGAGAGAGAAATAATGTTAATGTCGTGTAGCGTTACTAAAATGTTTAAAATAACATATTGGTAAACGCATTATCGGCTGTTAAACTTTACATAGTTCTGTAAAACAGTAATAATTCATTTGAGATTTTTCGTATTGCAAAGGGAATAAAGTATGTGATTAAAAACATGAATATGTAATAGCAACAACGATATTTCTAATCAACATACGAGGCTACTTAAAAACGACAACGCAATACAAAATTTGTGTGCAATATCGTTTGGCAAATCGCACTGTATCATCTCCACAATGCTTTATCACTGTATGGGAAAATCATTGGCTGTCTAATACATGTTTGGAGGGAAACTTTCGCGCGGTTTGATCTGTCAGTTGCGTTTTTTGGAACACTTTTTTTTTCAATTTGACACACGTCAAATGTCATTGTCATTATGAAAAAAGGTTTTACATTTTTTTATTGATTTGAAAATATCATTCATCGACATAGTATCGTTTAATATTTCATTACATATTCAGTTTAACAAGAGTCGCGGTCATTTATCAATTTATAAAAATGCTTTATGCTTTTATGTACATATTTTTATCGTTTTCTTTATAATATTGTTTAACCTTTGTGTATGTGTTTCAATTTATGTAATAGTGTATGTTTTGTATTTATTATAATTATTATTTTCCTCAAATCTCTCGAGTGGAAAATGAATTCTTTTGAACATGAATAATATGTATAATAATAACATAATTACCAGAAATCTAATGTTTTACTTTAGAAATTAAACCTAATTTTTAAAGTAATTTAGATCTTAAAATATTCAATTTCAGGTAACTAATTGTACTTTTGCCAATAGTAAAATTATTAAATATTTATTTACCCATAAACTTTAATTAATCAAAATGTTGTTGTACATACACTATTTGATTCCCAATTTATTTTGACAAGCTTTTTTCCGTTGATTTCTTTTCCAGTGTTGCCGTTTTACGTCACCGCTTTTATTTTGTTGATTTGCACATTTATTTGATGTTTTTGTCCATAGGGCACGAACCAAGCAAGCGAACCACGCATGAATCTTAAATCGAAACTTTTCAATGCGCTAGGTATCAACACGGGGAATGCGCCGCACCAATAGCCTAGATATAGACATAGCCTAGGTTTTAAGTTATAGATGCCTATATTAAGTGCTCACTCGCTTTTCGCGTGAATTCTTTACACTTTGGATCTTTAAAACAGGCAAAACAAGACAAATACAGATAGAAACTACATATAACGTTTGTTATAAAAATATTATATTCTTTTTCCAAAGTTCGCTCATTAAAAAGAATTCACGCTTCACACTCACTAAGCCCGCCTTTTTGTATTTTGTAGATTATACTTATATTACTTTTAGCATATACGTCTTATTATTTTTAGCATGGTAACATTAGTGAACTATAAAACGCAAAAGGGCGGGCTCACGTAGCATAGATTTATTTATTAGCATGTGTTAGGATAAAAATAAGAACAAAAAATAACAAAAAATATATTGTTTAAATAATCATATTGTATACCGTCCGGATGAGATATATATATAAATAAAATGCAGTTATGTTTTAATATCATGACATTTAGCCAACGCATCTCAAAAATATTGCTATCGCATCAATCGAATTTGCATTTATCTGTGGCGTATTTTGAGGTTATATTGTATTTTATAGTCTGTGTGTTGAAACAACGATTTTATTTTATTTTATTTGCTTATTTTAAAAATCATTTTGCTGATATATTTTTATGGTTGATTGTGTTCTACCTAGTTGAGAATGCATGTGATTTTATTGTAAACGTCAAATTTGTGTATATTTATTATTATTATCTATGCAGCGGAGATTTTTTTAATCTGTTTTAATGTCATTATTTTTATTAATCTTCATTCCAGTGTAGAGTATGTTTCGGTATAAGCTTTATGTTAGAGATTTTAAAATATAGTATTTTTTATATAATTGATATTTTAATTTTATCCGTACGTGGATGCTTGAGAATTTAAAAGTTTTTAATACGAAAAAAATGATTGCAAAAGTAAATATACGAAGAATCTCTGTATTTCTATATCCCATGTCACAATAGTACTAAACCGCGTCGTCGAATGATAATTTTTAATTGTTAATAAATATTTATATAACAGAATGTATTTGGTTTTTATTTTTTGTTTATAAGGCGTCTACAGTGTTATGCAATTTATAGCCCATACGCACGCATGAACGAACATACAAGTGAAAAATTTTTGCACATGCGTCGTTATTTCCATCTCTCAAAATAAGAGTCCTTGTTTAGAAAAACAAAAATACGATATTCAAATCAAATAAAACTTTACACTAAGTGCTCTTTGGAATATCACTTAACTTGACAGAATAACACTCACCAAAAAAGTGAACGAAAAAAGTGACAATTTTTATATGTAAGTCTGCGTTAAGTCATCACTTGTCCTGCGTCATATTATGACAAGATATCACATATTATGTGTGTGTGACTGCATGTAATCTAGGCATAATTATAAGCCAACAGTTGGTTACTAATTTTATCACAATTATAAACGAATCATTAAAAGAAAAACAAGAGCTATTTCGGATCTTTATTTCCTAAGAGCTGTCCATGATTCTCATTTTTATTGTTATATGTATCATATCTCATTTTAATATTTATTTAAGCTGTGTTAAATATTTAAAACTGTATATGTACAAATTAAAAATTAAATTCAGTTATTGTATTTATTATTATTTATTTATTTTTTCGATTAGACACGTGTTAGATCTATACAACATATTATATGCATGATTCATTCGCCTACCTTACTATTTCTCATTTGAAACATTTCATATGACCCAATAAAAAATATTTTCAAACATTTATATTCTTCCTAAAAAAATTAGATTCATCATATTATAAAAAAACTTTTATGTATATTTCAATCCATCGAATCATTTTTATGTAAACACTCGATATAAACAGCTTTTCGTAGTTGTACCTAAAACAGCTTATTTAAAATCAGTAGCACAAAAGTGTTTTATTCCGTGTCGCATTAGGGTTCCCAACTGATAACAACGATATTATATTATAGTTTTGCCTTATACTGTACTTTTTACTGTTGAACAAAAATTCATTAAAAAATATTTCAACACCATTCTATACTAACATGCAAGAAATACTTTTTTTACGCAATGTCTGAAGATTATCGATCTCAGACCTTATATACTATTTAAAGAGTTGGTAACCCTAGCATTTGCCATTGCTTGAACATGTCCCTAAAATGGAGTATAAGTTGCATAACACGGGGCAGGCTCCCGCGGTGTCGCGCAGCGCTAGTTTCTCGAAAATCGGACAGTCCTTGAGGCGATCTTCCGTCAGACTTTTCAATCGGCTCGCTGGAAGACACTCGGTGAACTTGCCTGACGTAGACTTCTCTGATCCTGACAGGTTTGTTTAGTCACGCTTTTTTTTCGTTCAATCTATGGCGCGTCACTACACGCTCTGACAGCTGTCAGTTTGGTGTGCGCTTTTGTGAACAGTGACGCAAAGGCTTTTTGATTATTGCAAACACTTATAATCACCTTATAATTTTATATGATTGAGTATTCGAAAAGTTTGAAGTAGTGTGCAAATTAGTTGGTAAGTTAATGTATGTACATATTTCATTGCATTGTTACATGTAGAATAAAAAAGTAAATTTATATACTAAAGTAAAGTAACAGTAAACTATTCTGGAACGTCATTTACAGTAATTTCTGTAGATGCTATAATAATTATTAAATTCACAAATGAATGTTTTCGCAAAAAATACACCAACAGAAATAACAACCTTTACTAATTAACATTTTTATTTAACAGCATGAAGCGCGCAAGCTCCCTGTCAGAGCTCAATAAACCGAGCACAGATAACCAACGGTAGCGACCATCGACAACAGCGCTGCTGGTCTACGTCACTACGACCCTCGTTCGGATACTCTCATTGCAATCATGATAGTACCACGAAATACATTGAATAGTCATGTTTAGATACGATAGAATACCATATAGGTAAAGGAAAGACAATAGCACGTAATTGTAGCACTCATTTGAATTGAAACAATAATCTTTGATCGCAAAATGTTTGTCATGAATGCGCAAGGATATTTGTGGGGATGTAACGAGTGATGGCCTTTAATTATTCTAAATGGGCAGGATTTTATAGATGGCGGATATAGAATGGCGTGGGAACTGACGAAGAATTGAAATTGTATTCGTAATATTGTGATATAAGCGCAATTGGTGGTGAATAGTTATCGAAAAAATGTCAACGTAGTTATATAATCCGCTTGGCTTTTAATCTATTGTCGCTCACGGATCATTTTACAAAATTGAAGCTAACGTGATTCTTTTTATAATATTTTCATCCTCATTTACGGTGATATTTTTGATAGGCATACAATTATAGAGTGAAACACAATACTTGTGTTTGAATGCAACATAACATAACATGCACGATTCTATAAGACAAAAAAGAGCGTGTGTGTCGGTCATACGTGTCGGAAGTGAAACTTTTTTGGCAAGATTCAAAGATATCAAATTCGTCGCCTTACTCCATGACGTGACAGTATTGCTATGACGCGACCTTGAAATTTTACTCTCAACGCGTGTAAAGAAGTTTCACCTCAAACATATTGTTTTATTTCGTATAAAAATATTATTTTATTTAAGTAATTAGTTAAGTACAACATAAGTAATTATTGCAACTTGCAAGACCAAAATAATAAAATTTATAATAACTGTAGCAAAACACACCTACAGTCATTTAAAGGTGTCTTAAAGTTACCTATAGTATCTGTATTGATCTAATTCTCAAAAATATTTTTGTTTATTTCCAACATCCATACAGTTGTTGCCTATTATTAGCTATAGCTTGTATGAAGAGTTATGTTTGTACCCACTTTGTATTGAATAAACATTTCACGTCACTTACTTTTATATTTTCTTAAAAATGTGTAGAACAAGATCAGACAATTAAAAATTAATATAGCGATTATCATAAGCTTTATTCTGAAAGACTTGAACATAAAGCTTCCGCACATGTTTTAATTAGATGTACTTAGAATTAGGCGAAATATGTCGTGTAGCGTGTGCTAATTATCAATAACTTTTAAGTATTTTATAAAGCATTGAAAATTATAAAAAAAAAAACATAATGAATTGATACAAGGTATGTAATGACAGATGACAGTAAAAAGCGCGGGAAATATTATGGCGAAACAACAAACTCTATAAAAGTATATTACAAATCACAGTTTAATAATGCTGTTTTTTTTGGAAATTTTATAAAAGGTAGGTAATCATCCTAATTAAACAAACATGGAGAAATGTTTGAAAGTTTAAAAAAAAAGCGAGAAAAAAATGTGGAATATACTTAAAAGTTATTGGTAATAAGAAGATACGTTATTAATTAATTAATAGCTGGATATTTATTTTTAAATTATTCTTACTTAGATAACTGGAATCTGGATGAAAGAAATACAAAATAATTGCTTTTGCATTGTTTATAATAATTAAATTTTAGGCCTTTGTGGCTTATCAATGTCTAAATTAAAAATGTAACACTGCGCAATTAATTCAAAATTCTGTTTGATTTAATTATTTTTTTTCATCATATTATTTAACAACCTGATATAAATAATTTATCTATTATTATATTTTATCTTTTGACATGAAATCATTTGGTAAAACAAGTACAGATGTATGTAATAAAAATAAGCAAATAACATATCGATTGTTAAAAAATATTCATCTAAGAATATTTGCGCAGTGTAACAGAAACGCATTTTAACAAATTGATCTCAGTCAACGTTATTTTAAATAAATAATATATTCTTTAAAATATACGATGTTTTATTTCTCACCTATTAAATAACATGATACCTAGATCATCATCTCATAAGCACTTTTTAAAACTGATTAGTTTGATTGTTTGAACGAGATAATCTCGGATTATAATTGAAAGATCAACTGCTATGCTGTTTATCGACGAATCCACGTCAATCTAATATATCTAATATTATCTAATACATATTATAAAGGCGAAAGTTTGTAAGGATGTATGGATGTATGGATGTATGGATGTATGGATGTTTGTTACTCTTTCACGTACAAACTACTGAACCGATTACAATGAAATTTAGCACACATATAGAGGGTAACTTGGATTAACACATAGGATAGTTTTTATCCCGGAAATCCCACGGGAACGGGAACTATGCGGGTTTTCCTTTGAAAACGCGGGCGAAGCCGCGGGCGGAAATCTAGTATATTATAAAGGCGAAATTTTGTAAGGATGTATGGATGTTTGTTACTCTTTCACGTAAAAACTACTGAACCGATTACAATGAAATTTAGCACACATATAGAGGGTAACTTGGATTAACACATAGGATAGTTTTTATCCCGGAAATCCCACGGGAACGGGAACTATGCGGGTTTTCCTTTGCAAACGCGGGCGGAAATCTAGTCTAATTATAACGTAGTAATTTTTAAATTGTAATTGAGTATAAATTTTTAATAGAAATTACATAGGTATTATTTAAGTAGGTAGGTACCTACTTATATTATCTATGATATTATTTGCTTAATTAATTTTAAAAACATGAATTGCCTTAGTCAGCTAATATTAAAAAAACCTACATCTAATTAATATTTAATTAGGTGTAGGTTTTACCTATTCAATAGTTTCATTGGTTGCTAAACTTACGTAAGTAGGTATATTCTACATATATATAAATATTGCTTATTCTGAATCATCAAATACAATGTCGTAAAATTTTTAACAGTTATTCAAACGAGTGTGGACATAATCTAAAATAAGTCATGTTAAATTTATAGAGTGCGTTATAATAAATAAGAGCGGTTGACTTTAATCGTACCTATCTGCTGCGCTCATCACGCCTTCAGTTCCCGAATGACCGAAATTATTCACTGCTAACAGGACCGCTTAATTGGGTTTATTTGTATTTTTTAAGACGAGTTATGATCTGCTACGATGTGTACATAGTACATACCGAATTATTACTGTACCTACCTACTTTGGTACATAGGTCCCCAATATAGGACGAGGTTTCACTACATTATATAAAACAAACTAGCTTTCCTCTGTCTGTCTATCATCTATGTATGCTTACCTACATAATTGCAACGGCTTTAGATGCGGTTCCCTATTATATATTTAGTGGTGAAGGTTTTAGTACATATATCTAAGTAAGTAGATACAGTTAGGTAGTTCGTAATGTGTTAGAGAAAGCGAAAAAAACCGCGGATGGAAAGCTAGTAACTAGTAATTGTTATTTATGAATACATAGAATATACTGCGGACTGCCATTTATTGCTTCTCAATTAACGAACCTAAGTACTACTGGCTTCCCATTCGATCATATCACACAATTGTGTATCGGCTATTAGGTACCTACCTACTGTCTAAAATTTGAGAATATGAAACTTATGAGTTAAGAGTTACATTAAGAGTTTTCAAACGACCTTATCTTTTGAAAATTTAATAGATAATATAAGTATTTAAATAGGCGACTCTTGTAGGTACTAACTTTAAGGATATCAACGTAAAATTTAAAAGATCTCAGACCAAGTTCAAGTAAAACACTTGGATTCTAGAATAATATTAAATTTTATTAGTAATTAACTAATTACTAATTACCTACCTACCGACGATAGAAATAAAACACAAGAATATAAAATAATATGAATATATTGATCGTCGCACGTGTTGCAGCTGCCTAAACAAGACTCAGTGAAAACTTTATGGATATTAATGAGCAATACCAATGTTTACACTTTTTACTGTATGTTTGTTCATGCATCACATAGATATTATTATATTGATACTTATAGCTGTGCCGGCAAACGTTGTTCTGCCTTAGGTAGTCTTTATCATCGAAATAGATAAGTATTGGCCGATTCTCAGACGTAACCGACATGCATACATAATTTCATGAGAATCGGTTCAGAAGAGTATACCTTATATAATACTAGCTGCGCTTCACGGTTTCATCCGCGTGGCAACGCTCCTGTTGGTCTTAAGACGATACACAAAAAAAAAAACGAGTACCTAATGATAGCCTCTTAGTCTATAGCCTTCCTCGATAAATAAGCTATCCAACGCCGAAAGAATTTTTCAAATCGGACCAGTCGTTCTTGAGATTAGCGCGTTCAAAAAACAAAACAAACTCTTCAGCTTTGTAATATTAGTATATAGATTAGACATTTCATACAATATGTCCAAAAACTCTAGAAGTTTCTTGACTGCTGCATATAAAACTTGGGGTATTTGACATCTGTTTCACTGCTAGGTAGGCACTGCACACTGTACACTGCACACTGTAGGTAAGTGAAAATGTCATCTGAAAGCTCTCTGCACCAAGCTTAAAAAAGCAACAATTCCTTTCCGAAGGTAGGTATGTACATATCAATCCAATGTAAAAACTTGAAACCTTCTATATACATAGAACAGTAGATACTAGATACTAATTATTTATTGTTCCTATTTTCCAGTATATACTAGGTTGATCCAAAAGTAATGATAATCGGGGATTTCCTGTGCACATAAAAATATAAAATAAATGTTTTTTGCTTGCTCATATACCTACTCACTAAGTTATCACAAAAAAATCATATCAATAGGCCACGACCCACGTTTCCAAGTATTTACATTAATTTGAATGTGAACCGTGCGTGGGTGCTAGAATGTTTTCCGACGAAAAGAACAAACAACTATTCGACATTTAGAGGGTGAATTTCTAAATTTTTTATGAGATCAGGATAATTTTTTGTCTCGATTTGTAATCATGGACGTTACCCGAGTTCACCATGTTTATGCTGAAACCAAGAAACAATCAATGGCCTGCGATGGAAGCTTCCAAAGTGACGATGAAGAAATTCAAAGTGAAAATTAGTGGGATAGATTAAAGCGGTAGTTTTTTTTGGGACGCTGAAGGAATGATTATGGTGGAATATTCTAAGAAGGTAGCCACTATATTGGGCTCTTACTACACAGACCAAATTAAGAGATTGCGGTAGGTTAGTAAGGAAAAGAGACATATGGTAAAATGCGGGCTTGAATGCTGTTTCACCCAGACAACGCACCAGATCACAAATAAAAGCGTCAGTTGCAATGGCTGCCATTAAAAAATCGGCATTCCAAATGCTTGAACACCCACCCTGTTTGTTAGATCTGACTCCTAGTTATTTCTATCCCTTTCCTCGGCACAAGAAACACCGTCTTAGCAAGAAATTTTAAGACGACAGCGAATGATGATGTGAATGTGGTGGCCGCAGTAGAGGGGTTTTTGTGGATAAAGTCATACATTTTTTTTTTAGTTTAGGAAAAAAATATTGAAGTATTATTATCTAGTGAGAAGACTATCTACAGAAATACAGAATTATTTTAACTGTAATGACCTTGTTTAATATTGATTATCATTACTTTTGGATCAACCCATGTATAAAAAAACCTGAACCGTAAAGTAGTTACGCAAATTACAAAACTAAATTGTAATATCTAGGTATCTAAGTAAGACCTAAGTAGACATCTTTGTTTTTCCAAAAGCACGCAATTAGATACATTATTAGTTATTACTTACCAACTCTAATCCGCGGTATTTTAAATTTTACACATACTGAAAATACATAATAGGTACCTACACTCACAATAATTTACTATTACGCAAACTTCAATGATCCTTGCTGAATGATGGATTGATGATGAAACTGATGATGCTTGAATAAAAGGTCATCTAGACAAATACCTAGTCATCTCTTTGATTGAAGGAATACCGCCTGGTTATACAGACCATTAGAATTTCCTTCCAGTTACTATCTCGATGCGAAATTAGGTTAAGATTCGATTTTGTGCATAGATGCAGTGTAGATATGCGTAAAATTAATTACGAGTTACGACCCGGCTTATGCTAGTGCTACTAAAACGGACTTAATATTAGAAACTGTTGGTGAAGCTGATAATTTAATTTAAATTTTACGATATAATATATTGTTTTAAATCCAGATTATCTTAAAATAGCCTTATTTTTTTTAATAGGTACCTACTTAAGTAGGTAATTCCCAATAGCATAAAGCATTTCATTGTTTATGTTTTTTCTATGAGTTAGTTAGTTACTTGTCGAAGCTTTAGGTAGGACTTGCATCAAAACAATCAACAGCACGGCAAAATGTTTCACAGTCACATTTTATGAAAAATCATTAAAACAGTATCCTTGCGCTATTTGTTATTCACGAATAAATCGCCAGTTAAAATAGCAATTAATCTATCATCACATTTCGTCGTGAGAATGAAGGGACGATCCAATCCCAAGGGATTTCGCTAACAAGCAACAAGCACCAACTACATCTCTTTCACACTTAAATCTTAATTATGTTTATTGATTTGTTATTGTAATTGTTTATTGGATACAAGTGTCATTAGACTCTACAATAGTTGCTACCGCACATATTATTAAAAAAATATATATCGACCGAATTGAGAACCTCCTCCTTTTTTTCCGGACGATGTTAAAAATGAAAATCTGAATATTCTTATACCTATACTGCGTTTCCTTGAAGATTTTGGGATATTGTTTTTTTAAGTTAAATTGTTAGGTACCAAGGCTTGGCCAAAATTATAACAAAAAGTCTTAATAGCAAAGTATAGTTATGTTTGTTTGGTATAAATTTCCTAGACTACGCGAGTGAAGGGCAAATGCGGGCAAAAAGCTATGTATAAATAAATATGGGTTTCCTATGTAACTTTTTTCACAATAAATAGTGCATATGGTCTTTTTAAATAGTAACTAACTACATAAATAAGATTAAGTATGTATAAAAAATAATAATATGTCTACAAGTTTCAATATAATAAAAATTCCAAGCGCTCCAAATAAAGAAATAAGTAACAAAGGGGCCGGCATGAAATTGTCTGTTTATTCTTAACAAATGATCTTGTTCGAGATCTCCGCCCAAATAGGCCCCGCCTACAGCCGCACGCGCCGATCTCAACTGAAAACATCACAGTTCAATCCTGAAAGTTCAGAGGTTAACACGTATACATGAATATTTGAATCTCACAATGGAATACATTCGTACAAACTTTCTAATTCAAAACGAAGAAAACTTTGACCCGAAGCAAGAAGAGCTTTTCAATAACGAACATTTTGAGCCAATTTACCAGGAAGTATCATCGAGTTATGAGCAGGATTTTAACCAAAATTTCCTGCAAATGTTCTACGATTGTCGAACGAATGTACCAGATGGGAGTTGGGACTGGCAGTGGTGGCAAAACAGCCAAGTACTTAAAGAAGAAAATGAGGTGGAATCAGCGGGAACTTTGAGTTACAGCGAGGAAGGTAACTAAGTCATCTGTACCTATTAACCTTACTAACATCTATAGATACTAATATTATACAGCTGAAGAGTTTGTTTGTTTGTTTGAACGCGCTAATCTCAGGAACTACTGGTTCGATTTGAAAAATTCTATCGGTGTTAGATAGCCCATTCATCGAGGAAGGCTATTATAATAGGGCAATAGGCTATAAATAATCACGCTAAGACCAACAGGAGCGAAGCTACGCGGGCGAAACCGCGGAGCGCAGTTAGTAATTTTATTATTTTTATTTATTTATTTTATAGTGACCTTAAAACTTCAGTAACAAATCAAATATCATCGAAATCCATTCAGCCGTTCCTGATCTTGTTGTAACTAACGCTACTTTCTACGTAATTGTAATCTGTATTGTTCTAAGTTTGTTTTCCATGTTTTATTTTAATGTTTGTTGTATTTATTTCAAGCCATTAATTCTTACAATAGGTACGTGTATTAAAATTACATATGCAATAACTATCTATGTTATAGTTATGTAGTTATGTCTAGGTGATGAAACGCAAACTCTCTTCTCTACGAAAAATAAAAATATTTTATAACTATTTGGTGTGTTTAAAAAAACTCATGTTAAATGCCTACCGAAGATCACAAAGACACGTCTCATCCTTAAAAATTCGATCGCGCCAAACAATTTATTAGATACTTATTGATAAGCTAACTAATTGAATTATGATCTCTCTCACTATACACGTCTCTTATCTCTGCAACTTTATCATTGAACATTTTTTTAAATTGATCTCATGACTCATAAGGACAAGGAGTGAAACAGAAAATCTAAAATTCTGAAAGTTTAACGAAAACTCTATGTTTTTAATTCGAAATAGATAAAACATACCATGTACTATTTTCCTTCGGACGAAACCTAAAGCGAAAAGCTAGTCTCAAGTTTAGACTACACTACGTAGATCGTTTAAGCTAAACAATGCAAAACCATAAAACCCACCTGTACAGGAAAGCAATAAAATTATAAACACTAGCGCCGGCGCTTGACACATATGGCAAGCATCAAAGATTAGGTACCTACGCAATTCAAACTAACATTTATTTATTCGATTAGACTTCTTCGAGAAGCACTTTTCAATCGTCATTACATATTTTAATATTTACCACCGATTCGGAAAGCAATAGGTATCTACTATCTACGGAGAAGAACCGGCATCTCAGTGTTACAATTTAATTTTACAAAATATGTAACTGCATAGCTAGGTATATTATTATCATAATAAAACCTGCACTTTTTACAAAAGTTAAGGTTTAATAATTAATCTGTGTCTTCTTGATTTTTTTTTAAACTTTACAGAAGTTCGTTCACCAACTGCTTCCAGAAAAGAGAGGACTGCGTTTACAAAAACACAAATTCGCAATTTGGAAGCGGAGTTTTCCCGCGCAAATTATCTGACGAGGTTGCGACGATATGAGATCGCTGTCGCACTGAATTTAACTGAGAGACAGGTATTTTTTTTATTAGTTTTTATTTTATTTGGGAGCAACCTTAATTATATTTTTAGCAGCTATTTTATCAACACTACAAAATATATAAAAAAAATTGCATGAAAGTTGTCAATTGACAAAAAATTTTCATAGAAATAATTCTTGTATTTTGTTTCTAATTTCTTTGGTTTGGTTTTGAATAGGTAAACTGTATTGTACTGAAAATCTCTTGTTTACAGGTTAAGGTCTGGTTTCAAAACCGAAGAATGAAATGGAAAAGAACAAAGGGGCCTAAACATGCGAAAAAGGATTAGTTTACGAAATTACGTTTTTAATTTATAGTAATATTAATTAATAAATAATATTATAGTAACTTAATATTTCTTAGGAATAATACATCTAAGGTATGTTATATTATGTAGGTACATGTGACTAGCAGAAAATATATTTTTACATTTTTAAACATTATCGTGTTTGATAGAAATATAGGTAAGTATTATTATTTATTATAATAAAAAAATGTCAAACTGAAACTTATTTATTCGCGTTGAGAGTAAAAGTTCAAGGTCGCGTCATGGAGTAAGGCGACGATTTTGGTATATTTGAATTTTGCCAAAGAAGTTTCACTTCTGACACGTGTGCTCGGCACACGCGCTCTTTTTTTAATTTCGCGCGCTCGGTGGCAGTTGCGTTAAGTATAGGTATAGACTATATCCTATGGTGGCAATATTTTCGTTGGCAAATGGGAAATGAACGAGTGCATGTTTTGCTGCAAAATTAACAAACGGCATAAAAATGTGGAACTATAGAGAAACAAAGGAACGAGAAAATATAAGAAATGACTTATAATAATACGCTAGAATTAATTAATCCATTTTATCACCATATTTAATATTTTCCGTGTTTCTGTGTTGTAAATTGTAATTTAAAATTCCTCCAATAAAGTACCTATGTAGCAAGTAAGTATGTAGTTTAAAAAAATATTCCGTATGAAAATTCAGACATCTATCTCTGTAAAATATACATATAATAAATTATGATTCTTACTCCTAAATAATTGTTTTATTTCGATTAACTTTAACTCTTTATTAGTAATCTTACAACATCTACTAATAACAAATTAAGTACGTCAATGTACTTGAGAATATGAGAAAAATCGCTCAAACACATTACTGCACCACTGAACCCATTTTGATAGATGTAGTTGAAGACTTGAATGATTAAAATCAAATTGGAAAAAAGTCCTGATAATGTAAATAGGACCTTCTTCAGGTGCCTATTACATCAAAGTAACATATATTATGATAAATCAATTTACCCTATACCTACATATTATTTTATATAGTAATGTACCTACATACTATCAAGGTTTTCGATTTCTCTAAATAGGTAATGAAAATGAGAATATTTCATCCTTATATCTGATTCTAGGTAATTTTGTTCTAGATTATTAATGTTACACAAAATACTATTAATATTATATAATATATATTATTAATATTATATAAGTGAAACTTCTTTAGGCGCGTTGAGAGTAAAATTTAAAGGTCACGTCATGGCATTTCCGTCACGTCATGGAGTAAGGCGACGATTTTGGTATTTTTTTTTATTTTGTATGGACAAGTAGGCCTTCTGTGTCCTGCCAGACCGAGATATTTTTTTTTTCTTCATATCCACCCGGGAATCGAACCCACGTTCCGAGGTATCACCCTCGGTTCTACGCTAGAGAGCTTCTAGAGAGTTAACCACTGTACCAAGGAGGTGATGTAAACTCAAAATCACAATGAGTACCTATATTTTAACCCATCCCTGTATTTAAGAATATTTTAATAGTATTCTTAAA
Organism: Colias philodice; assembly: GCF_061535455.1. Taxonomy (NCBI): domain Eukaryota; kingdom Metazoa; phylum Arthropoda; class Insecta; order Lepidoptera; family Pieridae; genus Colias; species Colias philodice. Next base: position 9,814,311 of record NC_143092.1, read on the forward strand.
TACAGGGATGGCAGACAATAACATAATGACCATAGACCATCGACCACATTTTGTACAGTAAAAGAAAAACAACAAAATCATGAGATAAGGATATGTTTATTAGACAAATTCATACCTCAGGCACATAACACGGAGTGCGCTGTAAAATAAAAACTAAATCATAATATTACTGTAAACTAAAACGCTATCTTTGGAAGAAACTAAACATTCGGGCGGTGGCAGCCATTTTGTTCTTGTGAGCACAGATAATCAACATTCCATCAAACTTCCAAATACTAAAATACAGTTATATAACAATTTCTCTACGTGTTAGGGTGTTTGCTTTATTTTTTATTATTATCGTACAATCTAAATGTAATACAAATTTTAATGTTACAACTTCATACAATATAACATAGGAGTTACATGAAGTCATTATGTATGCATTCACACAATTAATCCATCACATTTAAAGCTTATTACTAAATACAATATATAAAAATAATGTAATCTGTAACCAAATTAAAATAAATAAATTTACTGCTACTGTGATTGGATGTAACAACCTACATCGAAATTAACAAGTACACAATCAATAAATTACAATTTTAGGCAGAGGTTCATTAAACATAGAAAATATTAAAATCAAAATTTAACTGTTTCCTTTTACAGTAAAAAGAAAAACACTATGATACCATAGGATAACTACATATTTTTATATGTATGCAAAAGTAATCATATTCAATTTAGTGTTAAAAAAACATGGAGTTATGTACCTACATGAGGCATCATTCTGTGTCTAGGCCATATAGTTTGAGATCTTTACGAAATAAATAGCATTTGCATACAAATCTTTTTATTGCTACTAAAATTGATATGCACAATAGATACCAACTTGAATCAGCAACACCCCAACACATGTAACTTCTAAATGTAACATTGGATCATAATCTACAAAATTGAACCAAAATAATATACTATATTTATTAATTCAACAATATATAACGTATTTCACTTACAATCAACCATGAGCCTAAAATACGCGTATTTACATTGCGACTCGCACGTCGTCACTTGAGAACTTACTATATTGGTCAGTGATTTGTAGATTGTAATAAAATATTGTTTATTCTCAATGAATATTCTATGGTATTTGGTTGATTAGTGCGCTATGTACTATGCTATCGATACATGTATTAGTTTCTATGAAACATTAATTATTATGATAACAAATGGAAAAATATGCTTCAGTGATATATTCATAATTACACGCTATACAAAATTGTTGTTTGAAGTTATTACATTGTGTTCCATTTTTTAAACTTCAAACAGAGTCTCTTTCTCATATTTTTTACATTTTTAACACAGAAACAGTTTTTATAATTTTATTTCTATACAAGATATCTGTTAAACATTGTGTTTATATACATTATGAAAGTCTATTCCATATTTTGACTCAAGTTGTACCAATGTATAGGGTTTCAAATAAATAGTAGGTTGAATGTTCCTTCGTCCTTTTATAGAATACATACTTATAGAATAAAAAAAAAAGAACAGTCAAGGTGTTTAACGTTTTTTATTGTATCCTATAACTATATTGTAATAACTTTGAAACAATATAAATTACAAGTAAATTGTCTATATTCTCGCAAATGTTATGAAGCTGATGAACTCATCGACAATAAATTATAAATGCATTTTTGATCCTGACTAGAGAATTTTGAAAATAAAAATTTCGATAATCATAGGAACAAAGGGATGAAAAGAAAGAGGTCGATAATCACAGTGAATGTATTCGCTAGCTTACAAAACTGAATCAGATGATAAATATCAATAAATAATGGATGACTTCATACCATTTGCGGATCCCGTCGTCACCATATTCACAGCTCAATATTAAACTAATATTTACAGATAAGGCTCCTCTGGTTCTCACTTTAAAACATTCTCACTTTGTCACACGCGAACAAAACCGCACAATCACTTCACTATTTTACAATCCACACCGGTTTTGCCGCGTAGTTTGGTTGTTAGACAACCAAAAAGAACAGGTTTCGTTATGGTCTCGGTTCCACCTGGGAGGGGGCGGTGGTCACAACTGGAACCACTTGGTTGGCCACCACTGTCTGAGGGATAACCGTTAACGATTTAGGAATCTTCGGCATTAGAACCTGACTCGTGATAAGGGGGTTGTTTTGTATCGTTTCACTCGTAATCGATACGGCCGTCAGGAGCTGTGGCATTTTGATCGGAGTCGACAGTATCGAGGGGGAGGTCACTAAGGAGAGCGTTTGTGACGTCATAGTGGAGGTTTTCGGTGGTATCGGGGCTATTGTAATATTCTTCAAACCGACGTTTTTCAGTATCGTCGCTGCGTTCGATCCGATCTGCATTTCGGATAGATCCTTCTTGTCTAGTTCTTTATCTGTGGTGATGTTTTGTACGACCGTGCCTCCGTTTCCGAGCATGGCTGTTTGTATCTCTGTAACGATAGTTTCTTCGGACGATCGTTTGTTTTTGGCTTCTTTCTCTTGCAGTCTCTGTTGTCTCTCGCGGCGTATGAGACACATTTTGTTGTAATCTTCGAAGGTGATGTGGTAGCGATTGCCGGCTGAAAGTACTTGAACCAGACTCGGCAAGTTGTGACCGTCGACTGCTGTTTTGAGCGGCTCCCGCGCTATCTTTGCAAGGTTCTCCTGGAAAGTAAAAATATAATGGTTGAAACAAATTGTTGAGAAATAAGATAACTATACTTTGAAAAATTCTTGTAATGTGGAATACATATTTATATATTTTTTTATGTTCTTAGAGAAGCTTAAGATATTTCAATAAAAAAATTCACGGAAATAATAACGAAATTTCAATAAATGAATATTTTTTTTATAAAAATTATATTGGTTAACAATGATATTATATATAGAAACAAGAGGTAGATACGTCATCAACGCACCAAAACTGATTCCGTGAATTGGTCCTATTTGGGACCAATGCAATCAGTCAGATTGTCACCGGTCCCAGTGAGCGCATGTGCCGATAGGTACATTAAAGTTGTCGAAAATGCCTTCCTGTGTGTTCAGAAAGTGCACGTATTCGTGCAAAAAAATAAAGAAAGATAAAGGAATATCATATCACAGCAAAATATATTAAATTATTACAGTTTAAGAGTAAAAATAACAATTTACAATTCTTTATTAATGACACTTGCTTGACACGTGTATTGAAATAATGAAAGGGATAAAACATTGCTTCAATCACTAGTGTGACAAAGCTAGCGTACACTGTGTTCAAAGATTATCATGTAGATACGATTATTGAAAATAGAACGGTTATTTTATTAATTTCGATTTGGGTAAATACTTGATTAATTTTATATTTAAATCCACACAGTGCATATAATTAACAAATATATCTATTTATTATATACAATGAAATCGTGATGGCAAAAATGTTTGTTTGCAAAAATGATGTTGAATATACGTATACATTGAAGAAAAGATTATCGCTACTGACGAAAAAGGCTATTTGCTTTTCTGTAAATAGCTATTGAACATAAATTTTATTTGTGTTTTAGATAAAAAAGGCTTATACTTCATCCTTTCTTTTATTTCATCCTTTTTTTTTCATCTAGGCACCACTATTATTATAATTATCCTACAAGTTGGAGTTATGACCTTGTACGGGTTTCGGGAACTGCCTTGAAACGAATAGCGTAGAATCGGTCCTTATGGAGTTCTATATGGAGGACTATAATATGCAGTATGCTCAGCAGTGGGTGATTATCGGGTGAAATGATGATGACTTTAAACGAACACCACAGCTAGTAATAAATACTTAATACAGTTATATCTCCAAAAAAGTTTTTTTTTTTTCATTTTAATACGACATCATAATAATCATAAAATAGTAAATGAAATTGTCACATTTATTTACTTGTGCAGGAAACCTAACATCTATAACATTGAACCTTCTGTGTCGTTTATCTATGCCAATTACCATGGCAACTATTTGTTTATTTATATTTAATTGGTGAATTCTTATGACTTTTGCTTACACCTGCGCGGAAGTGACAAACTATCTTTGTCTTTTTTATTTATATCATTTTATTAGAGCCATCTCTCTTATACAGTCTGTCAATGTAATAAATTAAGTAAAATGAAAATTGTATTTGTGTGTGCCTGACACTGCATATGAAGCATTTTTTTTGGATATATTGTGAGTATATAACGTATCTATACATAAAATATCATTGTTGGTTAAAACTTAAAAGTATGCTATAATAATCTTATATATAAAAATGAATCGCAAAATGTGTTGGTAAGCGCATAACTCGAGATCGGCTGAACCGATTTCGATAATTCTTTTTTTATTATATTCCTTGAAGTACGAGGATGGTTTTGATGTACTTAGAGAAAACGTAAGTACCACGGGCGAAGCCGGGGCGGACCGCTAGTTAATTATAAAAACATAACTTACCGGAGTAATTGGCATTAACGTAGGTCTCCAACCCCCCTTGTTTTTCTTAGGCGTGTCTTTTTTCCCTTCCTTCTTATCTTTCTCTTTCGGCGCGGGGGAATCTTTTTTATCTTTATCTATCTTAGAATCTTTCTTTTCCTTATCTACCTTAGGTGTCGGTAGAGGCGCGGCCGCTACTTCCGTGGGATCAGAGGCCGACACACCCTTGACCAACTGTTGAATATTATGCAATACATTCTGTATTGCCTTCCTTCCTTGAGCATTAGGAGTATTTATAGCAATCAATTCCGGAGGCAATTGCTTAGTTTTCTTTTCTTTGGGTTTAGGTTTTGCAAACTCAGGCGGAGGCATGAACTTTTTAGTCTCCGAGTTCTGACTCGACTTCAACAAGCTTTTACCGTTCATTGGCGGTTTCTTTCTGAACTCGATCAGGCTTGTTGGTTTAGGCGGTTCAACGGTTATGTTATCGTACGCGCGTAACCTACTCTGTACCGAGTTACTATAATTCGCGGCATGAGGAGACGCATTATGAGATAGGACTAAATCACCACTTCTAAAGTACTTTTCTAGAAGGATCAAATGTCGCAGAAAACTCGATTGGTTTCCGTACGGCCGTTGTAACTCGTTCCAAAGCTTTTTAGTCTCCACGTCATATTGTATCAGAGTGTTACATTTTTCCCAACCTTCGGGAGTAACGCCTTTAACGTTATTGAATTCTATATTACATTGCAAGTTCATTTCTTCCTCCCCAGGGAACAATTCTCGGACCGAAATCGACGGATTCGTCTCCAATCGCTTCACCGGATTTGAGTATTTCGAATCTGAACCTTTCTTTGGTTCTTTATCCACTAATTTCTTTGATAGCTCACTCAAATTCTTCTTTACTTGACTGAAACTTTCCGACAACTGCCATTTGTTTTTAAGTGTATTTATATCAGCTGGTTTTTTGTTTGGTATTGTTTCAATCGTGCATTCATCATTGAGCGAGATATTTTTGATGATAGGAGCTTCTTTCGCTTTGTCAGGATCAAATATTTCCAATTCTCCCTCCTTTTTGCCCGTTTTCTCTTTATGTGCCACAATTTGACCCAACTTCTGTATTCTTTTGCTGTTCTTTTCGTTGATTCTATTTTGCTGTCCGACTTTCTGTATTCCAACATTTTGGACTTTGAGGATATTTCGGCTTTTTTGTGTCAAGTTTGCTTTGTGTTGGAATTGAGCTGGGTTATTTTGTTTCTGGAGTAGGTACCGTAATTCTGTCTGTTTGTCTACTGGTATGAGCGGTGTTTCGTCGGTTGCCATGTCCGATTCGGAGCAATCACTTTGCACTGATTCCGGTGGTTTTGCGCCTGGAACTGGTATTTTATTCGACGAAATGAGACTCTCGATATCTTCTTCTAGCGGTTGAGTATTTTGAGCGGATTCAACTATTTCTTCTTTTAATTTCTCTTTTTCAGGGGAACTTTCTGTTGTTCTCTCGGAAGATTCGCTGTCCTTTTCTGGTTCGGTGGATTTCCTTTGTTTTGTTTTGATCTTTGTCTTCTTTTTCTGTTTGCTTGCACTATTGTTGCAGTCTTCTAGCACAGCGTTGTCTTCCGTTTCTTGTTCTAACTCAGGCGGTATTTCTACATTGTATATCTGGAGTAACCTGAAAATACAATTTGTTTGAATTAAATTTTGTTGTCTTTTTTATATTGTCTGTAAAACATGGCTACCAATTAACTGTATTCTGAGTTATTTGTAGTGAAGTTATTTATGTGATTAAGTTTAAAATTACTGCAAAAATAATATAAGAAATTTATAGTTAAATAAGTCTTTATTTAATTCAAATAAGTTATGCTTTGTAATTGTCAACTTTTAATCACAAATCATTTTTAAAGCCTTCACTACCAAAGTAAAAATGAACTTATTAGCAAATTTGGACTCGAAAATGTAAAAATTAAGTTTTTAACACTTACTTGCGTCTATACGCCCTAGCGTGGTTATCATTATGCCCCGGACGTTGCAGCAAAGTGCAGTAATATCTGCACACTTTGCACAAAACCGGCCGCTCTGTAAACTCCACCGGAATTCCAGCCTCTTTGAGCAGCGGGTTTAGGTCCGTGTAACCCTTGAAAAATAAATAAAAATATAATATAATAAATAAATAAATAAAAATAAAAGTGTAAAACTTGGTTACCAAAAGTTTTTTTTTGTTTTGCATGGTGTATTTTACAATAAAAAATTAGAGACACTTAAACAATTACATTATTACGCATAGTGTGCAAGTGTCACTTGGTGAATACACCTAACTACACTAAACACAAAAATTCATAATGTATAAATTTTATTGAAAGTGTGGAAAAATGCAAAAAATACTTAATTTTCCACAAATGATTACGTTGCATTTTATTGACAATTTTTTATCAGTCACTTTATAGAAAGTGTTGCTTAAAGTGTCACCTAAGTATACCAAAATTTTCAATTTACGATATTTTTGTTTTTTTACTAAATGAATAAATAATAAATGAATTATTTCCGTTATTAAGACACTTACATGGTGTACAAAGTGCAGATTATAAAATGCAGGTTAAAAAGTGTCGATTAGTGTCAAGTGTTGTTTAGTGTCAGCCATGTTCAAGTACCTATAGCTAATTTTCCAACTAAATTTACGTGAATATACACTTACATGATGTATAAAGTGCAAATTATGATGTTTGGTGAGCCTACGCCGACATAACACACAAGCCATGAGCGGCGTGAGTGCTCAGTAGTGTTCCCCGCAGAGTGGGATCGTGTATGGGTATTTAGTTTTATAAAGTGTTTGATTCTTTGTCAGGGATGGTAAGAGTAAATCTTAGTGAAAATTTACGTTTCATTATTTGACAAATTTTCAACAGACACTTTATCGAAAGTGACACTTCGCAGTGTCGCTAAGTGTTGTGAAGTAAGTGTTGCTAAGTTTAGTGTAGTAGGAGAATTTATAACCTATAACAAAATTACAATTTAGGTTGTTTTGTTTTTTGACACTTACATGATGTATAAAGTGCAAATTATGATGTTTGGTGAGCCTACGCCGACATAACACACACGCCATGAGCGGTGTGAGTGCACGGTAGTGTTCCCCGCAGAGAGGGATCGTATGTAGACCCGGGTAATCGCCTTCTAGTTTTAGCTGAAATAATGTTTAAATTACTTATTTTTATTTATTTACTCTAGTAAATCATCTCCGGCCGGGGCGGACCTAGAGGTCCGCCCCGGCTTCGCCCGTGGTACGTATTTCGCAATAAAAGGTAGCCTATGTCCTTTCTCGGGTATCAAAATATCTCCATACCAAATTTCATGCAAATTGGTTCAGTAGTTTAGGCGTGATTGAGTAACAGACAGACAGACAGAGTTACTTTCGCATTTATAATATTAGTATGGATTTCAGGCAACAAATGTAGTTACAGTTAAAGATCTTAATATAACTTAAAACTATTAAATATTTGAAATTGAAATAATAGATAAAAGGGTGGGATGTCTTCAAATATTTGAATTGTATATAAATCAAATCTAAAATGTAAATAAAATATATTTACATATTGACTTTCACTTTTCAGTTAAAGTATATTACTACTATGACTAAATGAATAAATAAAAATCATTAATGAACAATGTTCATTACAACAAAATATAGATCCCAGACTCGCAATATACCTTTCGCTACTACTTTTACAAGGTTTTATTTAGATCATTTTTATGATTTCTGATGATAAGCAATTATTATGATAAGCAAAGGAGATAATTGGCGACAGGAGTAAAGAAATGGACTGAAAAGAGAAAGGAGATGTCCAAAAAACGACCAATGTACCAATGGATTGATAATTAAATATAATATAATGTAGCTAAACCCTGAAATCGTTATAGTATAGGAGCTAGGAGCAAAATAAAACAAGTAAGAAATTCGTTAAAAAACAATCCATTGATATACATTTCATTCCTATCGATGAAATGAAAGAAAAATACTTTATTGCACACTTAATACAGGATTATAAACTAAGAACCATACAACAACATGTACAGAGGGCGGTCTTATCGCTGTAAGCGATTTCTGCCAGACAACCCGAAAATTTAGAAGGATTACATTTAAGGTGGTGGTGCATTACAAACGTAAAATTTAGATTTATAGATTCTGGGTTTTTGGTTCATACATTTTTGGACATGTCCTTTACGGAATAAAAATTGAAACAATAGTTAAGATAACTTACCAGCTTATTAACACTGGATCGCATCTTAATAAGCCATTTCCTCCGTATCGAGTGGTCTGCCGGCGCCCCGCACCCGCTCGTGTGACACGTGGCCAAGCGCCCGGGAGTCTCTGAGGGTTCCTCCTCACTTTCCTCCTCTAGGGGAGGACTTAGCGGCTTTTCTGGACCACTGGGGGATGATAAATAGTTTTTATTTTTAACAAAAAGTAGTTGTCAAATGTTTTGCATTAACCCATTGAGCCTCGAACGGCCCGATCGGTCCACGACACAATAGATTTTCTATTGTGTCTGTGATTCCTTAGTTATTAAAATAAAACATGTTTGTATTATGGTATAATATTTTTTTTTATACAAGCACCATAATAAAAAGTAAAAATACACTAATGTGAACATCGTCGAAGATAAGCATTTGCAAAATGGCAAAACAATAGTGTTTAAAAAAGAGCGTGTCTGCGCACACGTGTCAGAAGTGAATCTCCTTTGGCAAAATTCAAAGATAACAAAATCGTCGCCTTACTCCATGACGTGACGGTATTGCCATGATGCGACCTTGAAATTTTACTTTCAACGCGCCCAAACAAGTTTCACTTAAAAATAATAGAATAAAACAGTGTAGCAGTTTACTAGCACTGTAAGCAGGGTTCAAAAAATTCAACGTGTCACACGAAACAGCGCCTTATTGCTATAGCAATAGCGTATACTCACGCGGTGTTGGGCGGCGAGGGCGGCTGCGGCAGGTCGAGCGGTTTGCCGACGGGCCGCTTCCTGTACGAGGGGCAGTTCGCGCGCCGGTCCACGTGGCGGTAGCACGCGTCGCAGAGGCAACTGTCGATTGTTAGTTTCTCTTCGTCTGAGGGACGAATGATTATGAATTATGTATTATTATATTACAAAAAAAAATATCAAAATTGAAAATTGGTTGACTGATATATGTTATCAAAATATATCATGATGTATAAAACAATGTCTGGCATGTCCGTTGGCGATAATTTCTAAAATAATGCACCTAGTTTCAATTCGTTATCACCAATGGATAGCGTGGTTCCCGGTTTAGTATTTGCATAATTTGTTAAGTTTTAGACAACGCGAACGAAGCCGCGGGCGGGGAAGTTAATTATTTATATAAGTAATCAATATAAAAAGAAAAAACTTTTGCATTCACTTCGATAATAGTAATTAACCATTTTCTACCTCCATACATAAGTAAATAATAATAAATATTTCAGGAAAATTTTCATACACGGCACAATCTGATTCCATACTAAGCTTTCGCTTGTGTTATGGAAACCAGATGGCTGATAAAAATACATATATAATTTTTAAATAAATACTTACACCCAGACATAGAGCAAACATCTATGTTCATCACACAAATATTTGCCCCGGGTGGGAATCGAACCCACGACCTCTGGCTTGGAAGGCAGGGCCACTACCAACCAAGCCAACCGGTAAGTCAATAGAATATAAAGATTACTCACTGTCCAGCACTTTTTTCTGCCTTTCGCTGCTCTTCATCTGCGCGATGTGGCATGGCGTGTCAAAGAGGCCGAACTTGCCGCCGCAGTAGAAACACTGGTCCATGCACAGCCTCCCGGGGTGGATGCTGAACGAAGACGCCTTCTCCGGGATGACGAGGTTGAGGGTCTCTTTCGGTTCTGGTTCGGGAACCGCTTCGCCTTCTGTGTGGAAGAAGGGCTGTTTATAATTTCCTTTCAATTATTGATTATCTGGATAATAGGATACTTTTATGGGTGGAAAATCTAACAAACTAATAAAGTACTAAATAGTTACGACATGGATCTCGATCATGGGCAAATAAATTCTTACGGGCGATAACTTCTTCCGTATCTTAACGTTTGCTCCAAAACCAAAAAGCTTTCCTTTTGTTTATTTTATAGACTTTGAGTGGATTTATTTTATTACGTCTTATCACAATCTAACAAGTGCTTATTAATAAGTCTTTGATTGTAAAATCCGAGTTATCTTTATTGGAAAAGACATTAGAGAATGACAATATAACAGAATAGAATTGGTAGTGAAACTCAATTTGCTAAATTGAACAACAAAGTGCCAACATTTACAGCTGACATAAAATGAAAAACTTGAACTAATTGAAAAATGAATTTGTCAGTATGATCGCTTATACAAGCGAATAAAACAGTTTACTAAAATCCTTACTAATATTATAAATACGAAAGTAGCTCTGTCTGTCTGTCTGTTACTCAATCACGCCTAAAGTACTGAACCAATTTGCATGAAATTTGGTATAGAGATATTTTGATACCCGAGAAAGGACATAGGCTACCTTTTATTGCGAAATATGTACCACGGGCGAAGCCGGGGCGGACCACTAGTAGTTTAATAAAACAATTCTCAAATTGGCTATACGTTATCAGGGTTTATAATTAGCAAATAAACAGGAAATATAAGTAAACTTAGAGCTTTCAAGTTCGTATTTGATTATTGAGCTTATGAGTCGTTTGAAAATAAGTACTAAAAATCTTATATGACCATTCTACGAAAAACTTTAAGAATGTTGAGTATTATGAAGCATAAATTAATAAATTTTAAAAATCTTCTCGTAGAAGGCTATCAAAAATGTTATCTAGAGACAAACCAACATTAAAATAATTAAATTTGAAAATTGGACTTTTTTCAAATACTTATCTTCTTATATATAAAAATGAATCGCAAAATGTGTTGGTAAGCGCATAACTCGAGAACGGCTGAACCGATTTCGATAATTCTTTTTTTATTATATTCCTTGAAGTACGAGGATGGTTTTTATGTAGAGAAAACGTAAATATGTACCACGGGCGAAGCCGGGGCGGACCGCTAGTATATATATAAAAATGAATCGCAAAATGTGTTGGTAAGCGCATAACTCGAGAACGGCTGAACCGATTTCGATAATTCTTTTTTTTATTATATTCCTTGAAGTACGAGGATGGTTCTTATGTAGAGAAAACGTAAATATTATGTACCACGGGCGAAGCCGGGGCGGACCGCTAGTAAGCTATAACTTTTAATATACAATACCTTATATTACAACAATGGATATAGCCACGTATATTATGGGCTACGCTAGTAGAAATTACCTACAGTAGAGACAAAATTAATCGGAGTAATTGATAACTAAGTTTTATCGGCGCATGCGCATAGTTTCTTGACTTCAAAGTTTCATGTTATTTGATGGAAGCTAGTAGTCCAGTTAAAGAATATTATTAGATAAATATGTTTGTTTTGGACTAGCGGTCCGCCCCGGCTTCGCCCGTGGTACATATTTCGCAATAAAAGGTAGCCTATGTTCTTTCTCAGGGTCTAAAGATTGTCTGTGCCAAATTTCATCAAAATCGGTCCAGTAGTTTATGCGTGAAAACCATACATACATACATACATACAAACCTTTCCTCTTTATAATATTAGTATAGATATAGCGCTGATAAAGGGATGAAACAATTGAATGTGGTATTTTAAACGGCAATCTTATATGCTGAGATGGTCTTTTGCTATGTTTAGTATGGGAATAGAAGCAGTCGTCTAGAGAATTGAAGTTACGAATTTCGTTTTATATATAACTTTAATCTATACTTCTATACTAATATTATAAAGAGGAAAGGTTTGTATGTATGTATGTATGGTTTTCACGCATAAACTACTGGACCGATTTTGATGAAATTTGGCACAGATAATCTTTAGAACCTGAGAAAAAACATAGGCTACTTTTTATTGCGAAATATGTACCACGGGCGAAGCCGGGGCGAACCGCTAGTAATATTATAAAGCTGAAGAGTTTGTTTGTTTGTTTAAACGCGCTAATCTCGGGAACTACTGGTCCGATTTGAAAAATTCTTTCGGTGTTAGATAGCCCCTTTATCGAGGAAGGCTATAGGCTAAAATATATCATCACGCTAAGACCAACAGGAGTGCCGCATAAAACCGCAGGGCACAGCTAGTGTATTATAATTTTCTTAACCATTCTATTGTTTTTTCATCTATTATTAACTTATGTATTTACACTAATTTAGATACTTCAAATAATATTTATTCTATAAGTATCTAAATAAAAGTTTGTAGATGTTTGTACACGAAGGCAATGTTAATTGAAACTAAGTGTGGACTTTAGAAGAGTATCTAAACAGTTTAAGTATATGGGTGAATAGTTAAAATATTCAGCTATACCAATAAAATATTAAATAACAGATTTAAAATCAACTCACAGGCGCTAGCTTCGCTAAGAGCTAGCGCGCACGAGCAACTTTGTCTCCGCAACTATTTTGTCTCTCCACCCATGGGCTAGTATGAAAGTGCGCGCACGTAGCGACGCAACTCCCCATACAAATTGATGGGAGAGACAAAATAGTTGCGGAGACAAAGTTGATCGTGCGCGCTAGCTCTAAGGATATTAACAGTTGTAATAGAAAAAAGGGAATTATCGTACTTTAGGACAATTTTCACTTGAATAAATATGGTTTATGGGTGAATTGTTATAGGTAATTATTTAATTAATTTGTCTGTGTTTTTATTAATCCCACCACCTCGTGCTATAGTTGTTATATTTGAATTTTGAAAATATAAGAATGAGATTATTTCTCACTTCAATGCCTTATTTTTAAAGTAATTGTAAGTATTGCAAGTATTGCCACCATAAAATATATACTGACTATTTAAAATGTATATATATACCTACCTATGTTAAATATTTATTATTATTAACAACTAAAACAAATAGAATATTATTATTTGTTGTTTATTTTAATAACACGATGAATAAATAAACCAGTTATAAGATATATGCAATATAACATGCAATTAATAGTTGTTAGAATTTAATGTTATTTGTAGCATTCGGTTTTGAGGAAAACATTAAAATACAAGATAAAAAAGGTGAGTTAAAACAGATGTTATTTATTAGATTATATATTATAAACCCGATGCTACAGATCGTTATGGGCGAAACAATTATTATTGAATAAATTTAAAGATTTCAAAATACAACATTAAAAATATAAATACAATAGCTAAGAACGCAAGTTTTTAACTTCGCGCAAGGAAACCCGAAAAATAAACGAATAAAAATATTTGCTAGCTTGCTAAAACCAAACAAGTTTATGAAATAGCTTCAAGTATGTAACTTTTCAAGCAAAACTCAATTTCGAAACTTTTACTGTAATTAATAGAATTGATTTAATCTTCTGATTTTACTTATATTCCCAAAAGGATACTGTATCTTTCGTTAATTTTATACTTCTCTTTTAGTCATCAGTATAAACATCCATCTTCACGTAACGTGAAGACTTCAAAAATTGACATAAAACTGAAATACTTTTTTTTTATTTGTCTCGCCCATAGCAATGTTAAAAATACAGTTATCCACACACCGTGGTTGTTACTTCGGTTACTGTAATGTGACTTTCTGTGCGAACCATCCGATGCTGCGCCGGCGACGCCCTGCGGAACGAAAAAAATACAAATTTATTTTTTATTTTTTTCTAGAAAAAACTCAAAATATGTCACTTGAAATGTTCTTTAGCCCATTGACCACCGAGCGGCCCGATCGGGCCGAGACACAATAGATTTTCTATTGTGTCTGTGATCCGAGGACTGACGGATTAGAGGGATATATGTACATAAGTTATCCTAAGTTAGGCTAAACTTCATCAAAAACTGTTATAAACAGTCACGCCAAAAATTCATAGGAAATTTCGCGTATAAATCTTCGACTAAACCCGTGTTCATGAACTACTCTTATCGAATTTAAAATCTGCAAACACGTGTAGCACATTTCGTGTAGAACTAACTCTCAATTCAACATCTAAATTAAATAAATAAATAAACATCTACGATATTTTATTTTTATCGAGTTAGCGATTACATTTTTCATTTGTATGAAATCCCTTTTTCCCTTGCTCACGATCGTGTGGACTGATTTCGATAATTATTAATTTGTGGTTGTGTGTGTTGGCTACGAGATATATAGTTCCAAAATGAAAAAGAAAAATCTTAAAAAAAGTTGCGCCAAACACTAACGGTCTTACTAATAAAATGTTACCCATTCGCTATGCAATGGATTAGTTATTGCAATAACCTGTCTTGTTTTTATGATTGACGTTTCATGTGAGCAAGAGCAGGACACAGCTATGGTAGAAAATGGTTGAAATTTATCCATTGTTTAACTTTTTATTAGTAAGGCCGTAATAAAAGTTGTTGTTAAGTAAGTAGGCTGTTTTAAGCTTCACGCATCTGACAGTTCGCGCGAAATGAGGAAAATGTTTTCCACGACAACGTCTTTTAGGACAGCAAGTTACTATGTGATGATTGATAATATAAATTATATGAATGCTTTTTGCAGAATTTTTAAAATATAAACAAATAAAGAAGGGAACATTATCAACAATGTTAAACTATAAAATAAATGAAACAAAAAATAAGAGACATTAATGCTTACAAACTAAAACATTTATCATTGAACTAAAATTATTTTGAAGAGCTTTGTTTTATAATTTCATCTCGAATTATTGTACGTTTTTTTAAGTTTAAATGCAAGAGAGCAAATATATAGACAAAAGCTTATGTGCTATAAATACTCTTTGTTTCTTTTTTTGCAATTTTAAGAGAAAAATAAAAATTCAATGGACAAGAAAAGGTTTTCACTAAAGTTCTACAATTGACTTAATTTGGAAAGCTTATTAATGTGGAATTCAATTAATTATTAAAGAAAAGGAAATCTTGTATTTATAGTAAAACTTTAGCCAAACATACATGTTTAATTGTTTAGTTTAATAGATAACTAAAATATAATAAGATGTTACTTATGAATTTTACTGTAAACTAGACTCTCTTTCTTCACATGAAAAGTAACTTATGTAAATTAAAAAAGTGCAACATTTCATCTAAATTCTGATTTTTTGTGTTTAATTATGATACAAATTCAGAGAATGTAACAACCCATGCTACATAGAAATAATGTAGCTTTCTGTGGGTGAAATAATTTTCACACTTTAATTGTTTTTAAGACAAATATTTCTTCTTTATATTAGTGTAGATTTTTACTATAATATTTTTTATATAATATTTTTCTCCTTATCTTTACCTTAATAAATAAATATGTAGTAACATAAAGCTGTTTGAAGCTTTGAATGCTGCAATTATTCATTAATTTTAAATGAGCTTTATTTTATGACTGAGTAGAAAATCAGTATTGCCTTCCACACTTAAGAGAAATAGAAATTAAATATTAAATAATTTTTCTTTCTTAGCTAATATAAGAATTATGGAATTTGATATATTTTTTTAAGAATTAATATAATTGAAGTACACCTCTCTTAGCTTTTTTTATTCTTCCTACATACGAAAATAATCAAGTTTAGTTTTATTACTTGTGACTATTTAATTAAATACTGAACTGATTTGTCTGTAATTCGCCTTGTCTATTATGAGTGTTGAAAAATACATTTAAAATTGTTCAATAGATTCCATGTTTATTCCTCATAAAAATAAATATTAAGTTTATAAAATTAGTATCAGAATACTTTGTAAAATTAGTAATAAAATAGATTATAGTCTCACCTCTCGTCGTTCAATTGTGTAGTAGGCGTCATCCTCCCCGCCCGCCTCGCCGACCTCCATCGGCGGCTTGCCTCGATTCTTGCTCTTTTGGAACGTCATCTTCAACGAACTCCTATGTTTCTTCTTATCCCCATTCCCCCTATTCAACTTTATCACAGTCTTGAGCGTGCCAGTGTAATCAGACTTCGACGCTTTCCCCTTCCCCATTATATTATAATTCGCGCCATATATCAACTCCTTTTCGCGTAATTTCTTTATTTTAGCCTCATTCGCCGCCTTGTGCGTTAGAAGACCCAACGTTCGTAGCACGTTTTCTTTACGTTTCTGACTCTCTGGTGTTTCGTGTAGCATGTTACTCGGCCCCGCTTGTACTTCCGTCGAATTACGCGCCGATTTTATCTTGGGCGTTTTCGGCTTGACTTCTTCTACTTTAGCTTCAGGAATAACCTCAGGTTTTGTTTCACTTTCGACTTCCTTTGGAGGACTTGTGTCTTGTTTTATCTCAGGTTCCACTACAGCTGTTTTTGGTTTATTATCTTCTTCAGATTCTTGTTTTGCGGGTTCGGGGGCGGGTGTTTCGACTTCCGTTTTATCAGCTGATTCGAGTTTAGTTACGCTCTGTGCCGCATTGTCTAATTCTTCAGGAACAGTCTTAACATCCTCTAATGGAGGTGCTAGAGCCTCTGTTTCCATTGGCTGTGTAGACTCAGGTGATTTAACTGCTACTGGTGTTGGCGTTATAGATATTTCAGGCGATTTAATTTGATGTTGTGGTGACTTGATTTTTTCGATAGTTGCCATCTTCTCATCTAATTCTGAACCGGATGATTTTCTGGATAAGGAATCCCTTGAGCTTCGCTTTGTAATTTGTACGTCATTACTGTTTAATTTGGCCTCTACGCTTCGCGGTGTTATAGATATCTGACTAGAATCTAAAGTCACACCTCCTATTGTTTGTGTTAAATTATTAGGCTGTAAGGTTGCAAATTGGTGTAAATCAATCTGTGATGTGGTCACAACTGGTTTGTCCACTGATTTCCTTATTTCCGTCAATGTCACATCTTTACCTAGTGACTTTTCAAATATACTGATAGCATCAGACTCTCTGGAGTGATTTGAGCTTGTCGATTCTTTCCGCGCGCTAACACTGTTCCTCTTAATCAGTGTCACCGAATTGGGAAGTTCCACGTCAATGGATCGACGAACTTGATCCCTTTTCACTATAGAAATAGCAGAATTGTTTTCAAAACAACTCAATACATTTTCCTTTTCTAACACCTTCTCTGGAGATTTTGCAGGTTGCATATCTTTTAATGGTTTAATATCTGCTCCAGATTTGGGTATTAAAACAACATCATTAGTGACCATAACACTTTTGCTGTCTGTTGATTTAGATTCAGACTCTTGGCGTTGTCTTCTCTTATCAAACTCTTCAAATTCCTTGAGCCTGTCCATTAATTTGTCTATACTAGCTACTGTGGTTCGTTTATAAGTAATCTCTTGCCTATTATCTGTAGATTTTTCAGCAGAATCCTCTTCATAATGTAGTCTTATATTTTCACTGTCATCATTCTTAGATGGCGTGCATTCATTAGTTATTGCTATGTTACCATCTTTATCTTTGACAGGTGTGTCTGGAGTAACAATACTGTTATTGTCACCAAGTGGTTTTGATAATCCATAGAACTGTCTGACTGGTTTAGATTGCATCTGGTCCACTACTGTTGTGCTAGGTTCACTAGGTTGATCTTGATCACAGTCTATATTCTGATCCAAGTTATTAATGAGATCATTAATTTCCTTAGTAAGACTATCAACAGTGTCAGGTTTGTCATCAGCTAAGTCATTTGCTAGAGTACCATTTTTGGCATTTTGGCCAGCGGTAGACCTCGGGGCTGCTGCGGCCTTCTTCCCGCGTCTCGCCTTCCTTATATTCTTCGAAACTTCCTTTGAATTAAATGTCTTTGACATACAATTTAATATACTACTACGATCCTCTAAAAGCGTATCATTTTCAGTCTCAAACAATTTGAGTTCAATGTCTGATGAATTTAAATTGTTTATCTTAATCCTATTACTATTATTGTTGTCGGAATCTAATGAAGTACTTCTTTTTAAGCTCAATCTTCTCTTGTCCTTGGTCAAGGAACTAGGCTCAGAGTCGGGTTTGTTTTCTGTTTTGGAGTCAACATTAAGGGAAGGCACTTTTCCAATAGTCGAGATCTGTACATTAGTATCAATATCTACATCTAGTTCAGTCTTAGGTTTGTCTATTTGTTTGTTGAGCTCCTTGTTTTCAGTTTCATTAAGCGTTTCATTGAGACTAACATCTGACTCTGTGATGTCTGAGCATTTGGATATCTCACTGCCATCTCTTGAGCAGGAGCGGCCCCGCTTTAACTTTTTACATTCTTCAGAAGTCTCCGCAGTCTCAGGTTTAGAATCTGATAATAGTCTTCTCCTTTTCTTCTGTTCTTTGATAACAACTTCATTGAGTAAATTGTTTTTAACTTTCCTTGGTTTGCCGCTCCTCAAGTTTTTGCCTTCAAACAAGGAAGGACTATTACTTCTTTCAGAACGCATTGAATAAGGGCTTGTCCGTGGACCCAGAATGAGGCTGCTTGGGGAGTCACCTAAGACAGACTTCATCATGACCATATCAGAACTCAATCTAGATCTTCGGCCAGTTGTTTTTGGACTGGAGGATCTGGAGTTAGGTGTTGCTTCGTCAACAGGCTCCTTTTTAATTTCAGACACAGGTATCAATGGGACGGCTTCCTTATCTTGAGAGTTATCTGGTTTCTTTGCAGCTGGTTTTCTACCCCTAGCTGTTGCTGGTTTGATTACATTTTTCTTTGCTAATGCCACCTTTTTGCCTCTCAAATTTTTTGTTTTGCGGATACCAAGTGGCCGTTTCTTCACTACTGCCTTTGGTTTGGCTGCTGGTTTTTTAATTTCTTGTGGAGCCTTTGGTTCATCTTGACTCGTCTTTGATTTCTCCTCTTCCAAGTCGGAGGCCTTTTTCCTGGCTCGGGTCTTTGGTTCCACTACAGTTTCCTCATCAATACTCTTGTCTGACTCTTCCTTGGGCTGTTTGGTTTTCATGTTGGAATGTTAGATGAAAATTTGCCCTGTACTTCCGACATTAGGTTGATAGTAGTTAACTTTTGTTATATAGCTAACTTGAATGTTTATAAAGTCAATTTCAACAATAAACAAATAGTGTGTAAGTAGATCTACTATTTAATTGCTTCCTTTTCTTTATAATATAATTTATAAAATATAAATTAATCTTCCTATAAAACAGAATTCACTGTTTCTAAAATTGTTTGAAGAATAAGCTCTTTCAAGTAATATCTTCTCTTGTGACGTCATTTAATCATACTTCTAATTGATGCTTAATAAATCTGAAATGAATAAATTAACATATTTAACAGCAATAATTATTAAATCACTATTAAAGTAACAAAAATAAGTTCGTTTACTTATTACGTGACGAATGTTGTTTGCAATCATTGTTTTGCACTAAAACTTTGTTATTCTCTATGTTATGCATATTTATCGACTTGATTATTAAATAATAACTTACGTAAATCAGTCAAAAGAGGTGCTTATGATTCGTGATAAACAAAAGCAATGCAATAAGATTGCCAAGTTCGCGCACAATTTTGACATATTTATGTTTTGAAATAGTCCATATTCACTAAATAAAATGAAATATTAAACTCTAAATAAGCCTAATATACAATAATAATAACTTAAAATGCGTCAAAAGTGCAAAAATAATGCTCGGAAAAGTCATGAAAATCTCATGTTTTGGTGGTCGTATGACCGCAACGCCACCTACAGCTGTGCGCTGCGTGTGCGTCGGCCGAGAGACAGAAAGCACCAAATCATTTCCCTACCCGTGGCGCACCTCCGTTATGTACTCACTAAATACTCACATTTTATCCCACGAAACTGTCAAAAACCACAATAAAAAGTCAATTAGACACTCAATGCACCATAATATGCGAAAAAGTTCAATAAAAACACGCAAATAAACTTAGAAAACGATTTTTGAAAAGCCCAAATGTCTGCAGGCGTCCGCCATAATGTTTCCTTCGAAACGAATAATATAGTTCTTATTGCTCTTGTAGCAAGCAATCGCTCAGCGCTCTATTCGCTATTCAAAATGGCGACCGTGTGGCGTTCACAGTGCGCGTTTGCACGAATTTTTGTTGGAAAAACCGGGTTGATCCTGAACAACACTGCTGATTTGGGTACAAAAGTCGCCCCGAAGTTTATATCGGTAATTATTTAATTATTTTCACCCGCGTCGCGATGTAATGTCGCTTTGGCCGCGACATGTGACAGAACTATGGCTGTACACCCTTGAAAACAGGTTTCACTGTTAATCTGGCAAAATATAATTTTCAGGTTTTATTGAAAGCTGTTTTTTTATTTGTGTTATAGGTTTTTTATGCTATTCCAATTTATATTTAATAATAGAAGATTATTTTGTGTGTATAACCTCTAAAAATATACCACGTGTATATGTGTATGACGTAATTAAATTTATTAATAAAAATAATAATTTATTTTTTTATTGTTACAGGTACACCCATCAAGTAGAAATTATTCAAATTATGCACATTCTCCATTTGTGGAAAAAATTAAAGAACAATATAATTACGAGATAGTAAAAAATCCACCCGAATGGAAATTCGTAGAAAGGCTTATGCCTTTTAAAAGCATTCCCAAAGTGACACCAAAGGAGTCGTATCCTTCGGGATGGATCCCACCAAAAGAAGAAGCTAACAATTTACCATTCTTCATTCAAAGAACGAAAAACCATGAACTTCCCATTTACTTAGGTATAACTTATAGAGGGATGCGAAAAATATCAAAAATAAAAAAAATTGAAGGTGATATTTGGTTAATGAATGATGAAATTAAAGATTATCTGAAGAAGCGATATAATAGATATGTTGAGACAAGAGTTCACGAATTAGGCAAATTTATTGAAGTTAAGGGTGACTTTGTCAACGCTTTATCAGAATGGGCTTATTCAAAAGGATTTTAAAGTAGTTCGATAGTAAAATAAAAATTATAGATGAACTTTTTGTTTTATTTTCTATACTTACCATCATATTTTCTATTTTGCATAAATATAAGATTAACAATGTATCTATTAATTTCATTTGAATTGCTATAAATAAATTGTATACATAAATTTGAATCAAATTATGAAATATTATATATAATACCGAAAAATATACTTTAAAAAATAACTTAGTGAATAATATCCTCTAATTATAATGATTTCTTACTAATAATATTTTAAATTAATAACTCATTAACGCTTTATATAAGAATGTTTACGACTGATTACACTCGTTAATCATTATTTGTCATCAACACATCTTTAAAACACAGTATATGAAAAAGTTATGAATAAATAAATAAATATAATCATGGAGTCCGCCGTCGCAACTTATTTTGCCTAGTGTACGCGGCATGAAGAATGTTTCGCTCTGTCGCCACTTGGGGCGCTGGCGACGGCGGAAGGTTTTATCTACGTAGCTATATAACATCCGCTCCGTTCTGGGCCTCACGAAGATATATTTTATTTTCGACTCGACCACACTTCTTTGTTCAAAACAACTTTTCTATATCTTACTTCGCCCACTTTGCGCTTTGATGCGACTTTCAGTCCTATATCCCTTGTCTAAGCAATTTTAGGTTATTAACTTTTATTACAAATTAGGTTACTTAGTTATTTACGCAATTTAGAACGGTTTTGTAATATTGTAAAGTTAGTAAAGTTCCGTGTAACGCTAGCGAGTTGCAAGGAATCAATAATATAACATTTACGGTATGATTACGTAATGACATAAATGATTAACTGGTATGTAATTTATGGCCAAGGTCATACGCTTTCAGACTGCCTATTGTAATTTTTAAAGCGTTTTGTTTTATATAACTGTAAGTATTAACAAAATGTGGGGTTGAATCACGTTCCGTGGGAATCTTTTTGTTATATCGAGATCGTTGAAACGGTATTATATACAAGCTTCTATTTATAACTTGGACTAATAAAATATATAGGTAGGTACCTTTTACCTATGTTTATGAAATGGCGACGGCGGACGTACTGTTTCCTTCGATTATTTTCTAGTTTGTGTTTGAAACTGCTTAAATGCACATAGATATTGATAGTTCTACCATGAAAATTGTTGATGTAAGTTAAGTTACACCATATTTTATTGTAAATCGATGTTTTAAACCAAATTTTATTGGTTTGTTGATGTTACTACGTTTTTATACCTACCTAGTTAGATACCTTATTCAATAGTTTATGTTCTACATTTACGATTTTTGATAATGAATTTGATTTTATTACTTATATAGGTAGGTACTCCCCTACTAAACATGTAAAATATTATACCTAGGTAGCCTTACTATATATACCTACTTAGTTATCTTTGTGCTATGTATAAATAATTAGAACCTATAGAGATCGCATAAATTGTACATTCCTATCTAGAAATAAAAATATTTACTTGAAAAATTCAGGAATAGAATGTATTTTTGATCTCGGAAGATTAAAATAAGTTTAAATATTGAATGAATTTGAGAGGGAATTAGTTTTATTCGCTTAAAGGTAATAGTCTTCGTTCATAATTAGCTCTTAATTATTAGTTTAAGGGCAGATTTTTCAATCCTTAGTTAATATTTATTCGTCGAATAACGTATTAAACTACCTACCATTTCAAAAATGTATTCTTTGCCCGTCTTTGACAGTTTACGGGTGACATTTTAATATTATCGTGTAATACTTTATTGGGCGGATAAGTTTTAAACATGGATTGAAAAATCAGCCCTAAATAATATAAGTAGGTAGATACCTATAAGGTCTTTTGTATAATTATATACGTTCGTAGGTAGGTTGTAGGTTTCCGACCCTCATAGGAGGCCCGTGTCCCAGCAGTGTCCCAGCATCATCATCATCAGCCCATACCTACACGTTCCCACGTGTCGATGATGATGAGATTGTAGTCTTCATATTCTATAACCATTTCAATAACAAAGCTATGTTAAAATACGTTTCGATAAATTATTATAAGATAATTTTTGATAATAATGAAATTTCATATTAATATCGTTCGAAAACTTTTCGAGAACGAAAAATGGATAAATTGTGACGAGTGTGCGAGTGGGGAGGCTTTGCTGATTTAGTAAAATGTATTTGTGTATTATGCCCCTTATCACAATGGTCAACATTGGACCAGTAGAAATAATCGTGGCTATAGAGAGGGTGGTTATAGATTAATTTATAGAGTACGTCCATCTTGGGCAAAGGAGGTTCTTCTATTAGTTTTTTATTATACACTAGTGGTCCGCCCCGGCTTCGCCCGTGGTACATATTTCGCAATAAATGGTAGCCTATGTCCTTTCTCGGGTATCAAAATATCTCCATACCAAATTTCATGCAAATTGGTTCAGTAGTTTAGGCGTGATTGAGTAACAGACAGACAGACAGAGTTACTTTCGCATTTATAATACCTATTAGCACAGTATTACCATTATAGGAAATAATGGTAATACTGTGATATTAGTATGGATATACTAGCTGTACTTTATCTATACTAATATTATAAAGCTGAAGAGTTTGTTTGTTTGAACGCGCTAATCTCGGGAACTACTGATTCGAATTGAAAAATTATTTCGGTGTTAGATAGCCCATTTATCGAGGAAGGTTATAGGCTATAGGTATATCATAACGCTACGACCATCAGGAGTGGAGCCACGGGGGTGAAACCGCGCGGAGCAGCTAGTAATATGTATTATATTAGTAATTAGTATAGATAAACATAATAATATTCAATTCATTTAATATTCAAAACGATGTTTTCTATTTCCACCAAACATTACGATCGTGATGGTTACATACATCCATATTCCATACATATTTTCGGGGTTAAGTCTTTGTTTAGCTCCGAACAAAACCGTGGTAGGTATACCTAAGTACCTAACTAGATTATAATAACTTTCAAGACTTTCGTCATGAATTTTCATGCCTTTAAATGAAACAACAAAATTTTTTTCACACATGTATTATCCTTTTATTATAATATGTGTAACGTTAAATTTATGATTATCCCAATTTTTCCAATCTGTGCTATAAGACGAAAAAAAGAAAAAATAAACAGTGAGACATTACAGCATTTCGCAAACCATGAAATTGTGGCTAACTGCTAGTTTAGACACATCTAATAAATATTATAAAGGCGAAAGTTTGTAAGGATGTATGGATGTATGGATGTATGGATGTTTGTTACTCTTTCACGTAAAAACTACTGAACCGATTACAATGAAATTTAGCACACATATAGAGGGTAACTTGGATTAACACATAGGATAGTTTTTATCCCGGAAATCCCACGGGAACGGGAACTATGCGGGTTTTCCTTTGCAAACGCGGGCGAAGTCGCGGGCGGAAATCTAGTATTAGATAATAGTGGTTTGGATCTCTCTGTACCTACATAATTCGTAAACTAATCTTACATACCGTTCCTATACCTCAACAATGTTATGTTTTACTTTTAAGCACTTGGTAAAATGGTACTGTATTTCATAGTAGCCAAAAGTGGTGGAAGTAGTTACCTTTGCAAAATGGTAATACATACTTACATGTAATTAACTAAATACTTAAATTACCCTACATACTAAATTGAGCCTTCGATTAAAATGGTTTATAATATCATAATTTTAAGACACACCTTACGAGGTTTTCATTTAACAAGCAATAGATATAAACAATAAACATAAAGGTATTTAGAATTATATAATATTTAGAATATATTATATACAATATACATAGTGTTTTTGAACGACCATCCCTTTTTTAACCTCGATCTTCGACTAAGAGTATCTATATGCATCCTAAATTAAATCAACTCACAAAATAATTGATTAACAGTATGTTTCATACCTACTTGTTTCATTATTAAATAAAAAATGGCGCCGATTTTCTGTCAGGGTGAATCACATATCTACTCCGAGTGTATGACCTAATTGGTGTCGACATTCGAATCATGCAATATCCGTTGATCTTCCTTTCAATAAAAAAGATTGAAGTTTCACGAGTAAATATTTTTATATGTACTTAACTGGCTGCTTGACCTGGCTTTACACGGGATAAATTGAGTTTATAAAATATTATAGCCACCTTAATTTGGTAGAGATGTGGTTTTCTAAACAAATACATAAACAAAAAAGAAACACGTCATCTTTTTATTCACATTACATATTATAATATTGCTCGCTTTACGTTGTCACGATGAAAACAATATTTGATTGATAGATACTAAAGTTAAGAATATTATTATAATTAATTTTACAACCTTATTATACAAAAGTAATCAAATTAATCTACAATCTTAAACTCAAGCATTATTACTCAATTAGAATACTTTTAGAACTAAGAATCCTAATAAGTAATTGTAAATTGTAATACATAAAATTGATTTAGGTACTAAGTACTTATATCCTTACAATATGTAGGTATAAGTTGTGCTACAACAATGATACATTTAATTAAGTATATTTCTGACCACGCTACACTTTGTGAAAGCTAATATTTGTAACTCATTAACATCCTAATGTGAACAAGTTTATGACAAATGAATTAATTAACTAATACCTAACAATAAAAAGGTTAGCAATTAGCATTTATAAAAAAACTAGCTTTCCGTCCGCGGCTTCGCCCGCATTTTCAAAGAAAACCCCGCATAGTTCCTGTCCCATTTTCGGGATAAAACCTATCCTATGTGTAAATCCAAGTTACCCTCTATATGTGTGCTAAATTTCAATGTAATCGGTTCAGTAGTATTTGCGTGAAAAAGTAACAAACACACACACATCCTCAAAAACTTTCGCATTTATAATATTAAGTAGGATAGGATATTGCTTGTTGTCAAAATTTACTAAGATTAACAGACATACACTTATTAATATAAATATTAGAAGGAGGAAAGATTTGAATTTTTGTTTGTTTGCGTTGGATAAACTTAAAAAGAATAAAGAAAAATTGCATCATACATTTTTAGATCTGGTTATTTATATAACGCAATTTATATTTAGCTACAGCAATTACGCTCTTGCGATAATAATAAGCACTTTTGCAAAAGTATTTCAATCTGCAATAGAAAAAAATCATCCAAACTTGATTAGCAGTTCAGCTATGAAAATATATAAAATTTATATTAGATAAATAGACAGAATTTCTTTCATACTAATTATACTATTTCTAGACATATATTATGTATTATCCGCCCGCCCTGACTTCGCCCTAATTCAATGATATTATATTTAGGCATGTTATTTCGATAGAAAGTACTTTTCGGTAAGTAAATATGTGCAGTTTTTGCTTAAAACAATAATCATAATTCACTTATTTTCATGAATTTGTAAATTTCAATGATATCAAGGTGATAAATTCGAATAAATATTTACATCGACTTTACTAATATACAATACATGTATCTAATGTATATATAATATCAATGGTATCTTATGGTATATTTATATTTTCTTAACTTCTAAGCTATCAATCACAATCCTGTAAGAGAAACCCTCTGAAAGTAAAGCGACTTGGATTAAAAAGTAGTCGATATACGATAATTATTAATAAGATATACCTAAGTAATAGATAAATATTTAAAAATATTACAGACAATTTCATTAAACAACAATTTAGATCAAATCTAAAATTAAAGGTGCATATAGACACTCAGTATAGGTACAATATAACTTCACAAGAAAAGATTATTTTCCTTATTGCTCAGCCTCAACACGTATCAAGATTAAAATAACCTATGACAAAGAAAACAAAGGTTGCTAAGAAAAAGATTTAACTTTTCTGAAATAAAACACAGCTACCTAAGCGTTTCGAACGTCTAATTTTAGATATTAGTCAACAAGACGAATGAATATTGCTTTTCGGTATAAAGGTAGGCAGTAACCTCTTAATTTATGTAACAACTAACAGAATAGAAAATTCATTTATTAGCTAGTATAATTTAATGACCATCAAATATTCTTTAATATTGATTTTGATAAATAGGTAAATGTTGGCTGATTCCCAGATCTACCCAATATAAATAAATAAATAAATATTTCAGGACAATTTTCACACACGGCACGATCTAATCCCATACTAAGCTTTCGCTTGTGTTATGGAAACCAGATGGCTGATAAACATACACATATATATTTTAAATAAATACTTATATATAGATAATCAACACCCAGACACAGAGCAAACATCTATGTTCATCACAAAAATATTTGCCCCGGGTGGAAATCGAACCCACCTCGGGCTTGGAAGGCATGGTCACTACCAACTAAGCCAACCGGTCAGTTTAATATGCACACAAAACTTCGTGAGTATCGGTCCCGTCGTTTCAGAGGAGAATGGTAACTAACATTTCTACACTATAATCTATCCTAAATCCTAATAAGTATTATAAAGCTGAAGAGTTTATTTGTTTGAACGAGCTAATCTCAGGATTTGTAAATGCTTTCAGCGTTAGATAGCCCATTTATCAAGGAAGGCTAAATTACCTATATGTATCATCACGCTAAGACCAACAAGAGCGGAGCAATGCGGGTAAAACCGCGGGTCACAGCTAGTTTTATTTCTTAATTTCATTAGTGGCGTTATTTTTCAGCGGAACCGCATAATTTAATTAAATATAACCGTAGGTATTTTTGAATAACATCAAACAGTACTCGGTACATGATGAAAAATATGTAGTGACAAAAATTGTAATTGTATGATACAAATTTGTTAAAACTACGCAACGGATTTTGATGCGGTTTTTTTAATAGATAGAGTGATTCGGGAGGAAGGTTTTAGTATAATAATTTATTAGGTTTTACACAAAGCGGGCGAAGCCCCGGGCGGTAAGCTAGTTTATAATAATTATCTAGAATGGTATAGGCACTCTGATTTGTGATGAAATGTATAAGATAACATATAACTATGTAAGTTTTTGATGTAGATTCATTTCTTTATTTAATCTAGATATAAAATTATCAACAAGCTCGGTCTAAACGTTAAACAAATATTTAAAGATAGTGAGAGAAAATCAATCAATGAAATATCGAAACATTGGGAAACTCTTGCCATATAAATTAATTATTTCTAATTTTTAGACTGGGCATCGGGCAAAATTAAATTTTGATTTTTGACCTTTACTCGGACCTACTGAACTACTTACTAACACAATAATTATTTTTATACAAATCGGTCAAGCCTGTGAAAATTTTGCTACGAGAATTTATATTTTACAATTTCACTAACACATAATCGTCCAAGGCAGATTTTATTGTAGGTAGTTTTTGAATGTTACAAAAATTTCAACCAAAGCAAAACATTATTGTACCACTCAATCTTGAAAAGAATAATATTAAAAAAAAACTTCAAAATACTTCGTTGTTACCACAAAGCAAAGATAAAAAAAAGCTTATTGGTTTTCTGTGGTCTGTAATATCTGTGGTTTGTGTTTAATGGACCATAGCTTATAAATAAAATGTAGGGTAAATTAAAATCTGCAAGAGTTTAAATTCAAATTATTTCTTTCACGGTCACATGTTTATTGCTGTTATTTATTATAGACGTGCGTTCGCAAAATACTTTTAAGTCTGTATAATATGTACCTGCACCTGTATATTAGCTACATAAAAACTGCTTTTTTTCGAAGGAAAGAGTCGTGGAACAGACATGGTACAACCACAGAATACTTAATATGTAGTAGCTTACACTAGTACTACTACAAAGTTAAATAACATTGGACATCTACCAATCTGTAGAACCCGGCAGTTTAGACATCACTTTAGTAGACACCAACGCGAACAGTGTTCAATATGTCCTACAGTGAGGAAAAGACGGATTTCGATTGGATTAACGGAGAAATGGTAATGATGTTTGTTTCTTGCACTTATCTGTATAAAGTTTCCTTACATTTATAGAAGTCCGGTTATTCATGTTTCAGCAAACTATTGCACGCCTCATAAGCGAAGCGTTGAGGTGGGTACTACTGTCGCTTCGCGCAAAACATCTGATTTTTCAAACTTAAAATGTCTTTATGTATCATACATTGCACTTGTAAGATAATACATACACACACATATTAAGAAAAAACACTATTTTTAACGTTCATGATATTTTTGATGTCATTTTTGTTATTTAAACTAGTTAAAAAACAGTTTAAAAAAGTTCTGTCTTGGACGTCCGTGTGTCTGTATGTGCGGATCCTTTTTCTTGTTAACACGATAGCGACCGAAATACTTTACTAATCGAGTCTTTTTTTTTCTCTTACGCTTGAGTATGCTCAGGAATAGAACCCTTTCATTTTTCAGGGTCTGATTCGATGTGGTTTAATTGTTATTAAATAAACAAAAATAATAATTAATAAATATTTATTAAAAAAAAATTATGAGGCGTGCACTTTTGGATTTTCCAAATTTATTGTTAACTTACACTGAACATGACAGGTGCGTTGTTAATAATTGTTTTGTTTTTTTATGATTTAAAAATAAAACATTTACATAATACAAGTCAATATATATATCATTATACCATTAAATACAAACGTCATTACTTAACTATGTTTTTAACACATTTCTACATTTAAAACAAGTTTGTACGACAAAATAGCTTACTGAATAAAAACCAAAATAAGATAACCCTAAAGAGGTTATTTGTCGTATAAACTTTTATATTTAGTTTAAATTATATCCTCTACTGATTTTGAACGTGATCAGGAGCATTCATATTATGATCGCAATTACTAGCCAGGGTTAATTATGGTAGGTATTATATGAATTTGCCAGTCAGTTCAATTCACGGCGTAAACTGACTGGGAATAAGGCGTCATAATACGGTCCGCTGAGTCCTATAAAATGAGTTAACTGTGATCAAAGATTGGGATTACAAATTTACATAATCTTTATAAGCAAATCTAAGTTCAAATCGTGAACTTTCGGTTATATTATATCTGTTATATTTGAATGCTTTAAATAATCCCTGTTATTGTTAGTTCCTTTTTAATACTGATAACTTGATGTAGAATACCGAAGAGAGTTAAAATCATTTCTCAAATAAATAAGTTTTTTTTTTTTATTTAATCAAAGGTGTACGAATTTATTGTGTTTAGTTTTATGCGATTATTCATTTAGGTCGTATTTCACAATAACACGAAAAGCTGCGTTCAATAAAGCTCAGTTTTATTTAGAATTCACGTTCTGTTAAATTTAAATTAAGCTTTTAGATTTGTTAAGTGCAATGTAAAAATGGCAAGTTAAAAGCTTATAAAAGCATGCAAAAAGTTTATAATAATGATGACGCAGCTTACGATTTGTATCTAATCTTAATTGACATTTACAATATCACTACATAGTATAAAACAAAGTCGCTTTCTCTGTCCCTATGTCCCTATGTATGCTTAAATCTTTGAAACTACACAACGGATTTTGATGCGGTTTTTTTAATAGATAGAGTGATTCAAGAGGAAGGTTTTAGTATATAATTTATTATGTTTTAGACAAAGCGGGCGAAGCCGCGGGCGGAAAGCTAGTCAAGAAATAAAACGAAGACAATGAAGATTCTTTATAAATCAACTTACTAAAGAATAAGTACGAATGCTTTATTCTAAATTTAGGAAATAATCGAATAATAATTTATTTCTTATTATTCACCATCGCTTTAAAATATTTATTTACTGTTACATCTTATAGACTAGTGAATAATATTCTCGTAATTTATGCGAAAATGATAATTATTTTTGATTCAATCAAGGATAAAGGATAGCAAAAGGAGCCTATGTTCATCTCCAGGCTTCTTTTAAAAATTATAATTTGTGCATGCGTAGAGACATAACCCACATACTATTTATGTAGTTAATTTCACATTTATGTTATAGTTCTGCCCATGGATTCTCTCGTGTACACTTCACGTTATCGAGTGAAAGTCGTAGATATTTCACTCTTAATTTTTGATTCATTGACAAAAATCATCCCAGGCTTTTCCAATTTCTAAGTTTAATCAATTCCAATGTAATAATATTTTTTTAAATTTGTTCAGGAGTCAAAATCCGTTCAATGGATAAGAAGTGAAAGCGTAACAGAAAGACAGAGTTACTTTTATAATATAATTTAAGTTAATAATAGTGAATTAAGTATGTAATAAGTAATTAAGTCACTTAAAATATTTAAAGAAAGTACAAAGCATAAATACCCAAATAAAATCATTTGACCTTATCAGAATAAGTCTAGAAGAAATAAATCTTGTTACCGCGGTATTTCGAATAACTGCATTTATAAATGTTGTGAGTTATTTTTAAAAGAGCAACATTTATTTTTGTTTCATATTGACTCGGGTATGCGTTTGCCATTCTTAGTAAATCAGCATTATGGGTTATTTTAAATGAATATTTCTAGTTTTGTCTGCTTCCGATATTGTACCAATTATGTAAAGGTTATTCGTAGTGTATTTATACTATACTAGCGGTTCGCCCCGGCTTCGCCCGTGGTACATATTTCGCAATAAAAGGTAGCCTATGTTCTTTCTCAGGGTCTAAAGATTATCTGTGCCAAATTTCATCAAAATCGGTCCAGTAGTTTATGCGTGAAAACCATACATACATACATACAAACCTTTCCTCTTTATAATATTAGTATAGATTACTTCTATATAAAACTTACAACTACATGTCTTAGTATAATGGTGCGTTTACATCAAACGAACATATCTTATATATAAAATTCTCGTGTCACAATGTTAGTCTGCATACTCCTCCGAAACGGGTGGACCGATTCTCATGAAATTTTCTGTGCATATCGGGTAAGTCTGAGAATCGGCCAACATCTATTTTTCATATGTACCACGGGCGAAGCCGGGGCGGACCGCTAGTCTATAATATAAAAATGAATCCCAAAATGTGTTGGTAAGCGCATAACTTGAGAACGGCTGAACCGATTTCGTTAATTATTTTTTTATTATATTCCTTGAAGTACGAGGATGGTTCTAACGTAGAGAAAACGTAAATATGTACCACGGGCGAAGCCGGGGCGGACTGCTAGTTGTCTATACATTCAGAGTTCAGACATTCTAGGTGTACAATAAAGAGTAAGCGCAAAACTCGAGAACAGCTAAACTGATTTCGTTAATTCTTTTTTTATAATATTCCTTGAAGCACGAGGATTGTTCTTATGGAGAGAAAACATAAACATATACCACGGGCGAAGCCGGGGCGGACCGCTAGTTGTTCATAAAAATGTGTTTTTGGAGCACGTAGCTTTCCAGCGTAAGTAGTTATTAATTAATTTTATTCCTTTTGAGGGCTACAATGACTCAGATAATCACACTGATAATTTACTTTTTATCGTAATAAATCACTGTGAATGATAAATCATTTCTAATTATATTAACTTGCCGCTCCTGACTTCTAAAATTAATTATTTCTTCGTTATTTTAACGTTTTTCTGCAAACTTCATAATATATTATTATAGTACTTATATTTTACAGCGAGATAACTATGTAGATCCTTCGAGGTTTTTTTTCAATTTCATCAAAATCAGGTCATCCGTTTTTGTATGAATACGAAACTTATTAATTTATTATATTATATTTACCATTAGGGCATTGAATTGTCTGTTCTATGGCATACTGATTTATTATTTTAAGGGCCGATTTTTCAATCTTTGGTTAAAACTTACCCGTCCAATAAAGAATTACACGATAGACTTTATTTATTTATTTATAATCTTTATTGCATACAAAACATATACAAATTTCACACACACAGACAGGACATTTGATGAAAAGGGCGGCTTTATTGCAAGCAACCCGATATTAAAATGTCACCTGTAAACTGCCTGTAATTTGTAAACTAGATAGATATCAAATACGGGCAATTAGAATACATTTTTGAAATGGTAATTTAATACGTTATTCGACGAATAAGATTTAACCAAGGATTGAAAAGTCGGTCCCAAGTCTAAATACGTATGTCCATTGAAAGAGAAAGTTTTAATTTTAGTTGTGTTATTAGGTAGGTCTCTCTACATAGCGACATCGTGGTGCAGAATTTCATAAAATATAGTTTAAACTTGCAGGTAGGTAAGCGTCACATCACATGTTAAAATATTTTATGACATACATAGTATAAAAATAACAATTTTCACCGCCTCCTTGGTACAGTGGTTGACACGTGAGCGTAGCACCGAGGGGTCCTGGGTTCGATTCCCGGTGGAGACGAAAAAAAAAAAAATGTCTCGGTCTGGTAGGACACAGAAGGCTGATCACCTACTTGTCCCTAAAGAAAATCGATCAGTGAAACAGATGTATAATGCATCTGCCCCTTACCCCACTAGGTGACATGGGACTTCACTTTTATAAACCTGAATTCAGTTAAAAACGTTTTTGAATTCATTTAATACGTGTTAATACTAAGAAATTATAGTGGACTTAAAATGTCAATATTTTATAAGGAAGAAGAAAAGTTATCTAGGCCGAAAGAAAGATTAGCTTTCAAACGACCTAGAAACTGGATCAAATGGAGAATAATGGATTGTTTGAATAACGTGCAACATCATAGAAAGTTGTATTATAAAGTTTAATATTATTAAAATCATGATAAATCCATACTAATATTATAAATGCGAAAGTAACTCTGTCTGTCTGTCTGTTACTCAATCACGCCTAAACTACTGAACCAATTTGCATGAAAGGAGATTGCCCAAGTGACTATGGCACTTGGTATCGCAATCAAACTTATTGTGTCAAGATGAAATATAGCTCAATATAAAGCTTGAAGTTAGTACTTTTAGAAACGATTAAAGTTTTTATGTAAATAAGCCGCAGTTCGCGAGAACAAAAATAAAACAATAGTTTTATTCAACGCTTCAAAAAAATACTTTATCGAGTCGATGAACGTTAAGTTTTACATTTATTACATAGGTAATATTTTAATTTACAATACTAATGTGAAAAGTTAATCGTAATAAACATTATTTCAAAATAAATAACGTCGAACACATTCATTCAACATTCATTTCAAATAGAAACTATGACATAAATTATGACGCAGAACGCTTGCAAGAGAGATAGATATATGTGTCAAAACTCAAAACAAAAACTTTTACTTTTATTACTATTTATTCGGTATAATTACGACTTAATAGTGATAAATATGATCATTATAAATACAAATAGGAATTAACAATATCACGAACACGTGACACAACTAGTATATTACCGATTCCATTCGTGGTCATACATGTTTCAATAGAATAACTTTTACTATTATTTCAATTTATCCGGTATAATTAAGACTTAATATTGATACATATGATCATTATAAATACAAATAGGAATTAACAATATCACGAATACGTGGCACAACTAAAATTTTACCGATACCACCCGTGGTCATTCTCCTTTGGTATGGAGATATTTTGATACCCGAGAAAGGACATAGGCTACCTTTTATTACGAAATATGTACCACGGGCGAAGCCGGGGCGGACCTCTAGTACTATATTTCTTATATTAATAGACACTAATAATTTTAACTAATTATATTATGAACCTACTATGAACAGGTAAGATCTGTATTTTTATGTTTTTAAACGATTGTATCAAATACATTAATTAAAAATATGTCAAAACGAATTAATTAATTATTATTACTTATAATATTTCGTTGGTTTGTAACGAATCCATTAAAAAGAAGTCATGCAATTTAAATACTTACTTAATTCTTTCATTCACAAGAAACCTGCGATATTTCTGAGTGACAAGGCTGTATATTTTTTAACCTTGGCGGGGCCGGGACAAGCGGCTAGGTAGGTACCTAATTAATATGCAGTTATATTTAACAAGTGGCATCTGTGTCATACTATTTATATACTGCTTTTAATCCATTATTCCGCAACGCCGTACAAAAATCATGGAGACAAGGGGAAAAAATCTCTACCTGTACTTTCGAATTCTCATCTGCACTCAGGTGGACAGCTTACAATTACAATTAGCAATTAGCAATTAGCTTACAATTATTAGTGACGGCATAGTGCTGAATCTTATTATTTTATGCTCTTCTATCGTTCTAGATAGGTCACCTGGTGGCTGGTGGTTCAAATGATCCATAATTTTTTCAACATGGGCCTGTAGTCTATATCGTGAATGAAAATATACGAGTTAGAACGGGTTTGATATTAGCATTCATATTTGTTTAATCAATCACTAGTTACGAATTAATTAAATATTATTAATTTTACTCTGTCATCCGGAATTACCCCAATGCACCTTGTCTGTATGTAACATGTTTGTTTTTCAAAATTCAAAACTACGTAACTGATTATAATGCAGTTTTTTGAAAGATTTTTCTCGAGGAAGGTTTTAGTACTTAACTATATAATTTATTTATTTTTATGTTTAAAGACACAGCGCATGAAGTCGCGAGTGGGAAGCTACATATT
This sequence comes from Colias philodice, assembly GCF_061535455.1. Classification (NCBI taxonomy): domain Eukaryota; kingdom Metazoa; phylum Arthropoda; class Insecta; order Lepidoptera; family Pieridae; genus Colias; species Colias philodice. The sequence goes on from NC_143092.1 coordinate 9,850,091, forward strand.
CTGTATATGGAAATTAGAAAAGCCACCAACGAAAAATGTTAAAGTTTGCAAATGGCTTGAAGAGTATGATGTGATGAAGAATTGAATGTATGAAAAAATAAAATTTATTGAAACATGACAGCCAACAGGCAAGACAAAATACTAAAATAGTCATATGTTAACACTAACATTATGTTTATTTTGGTGTCAACAGCATTGCTTTTTTGTCTAATTATCCATTACACCTATTTACCTACAAATTGTGCTTTTTTTACAAAAAATATGAAAGGGACAGAATAGGCAGACAGTTTCCACAGTAAATATTTTTGTAACAGTTGTAGAGCTTGATATTTTTGATCATTTGATTTTCGGGCGAATAATTCATGTTCAAACATCAGTTATCATTTAAAGTGAATTTTCTAGAAATCTGTACCATCCACCTGGGTGGTATAGATTTACAAATAAACGAAAATATAACCAATTTAAGATTTTACTTAGGATTATAGAAGTTTTTGAAGAGGTTGAAATAAATTGTTTTAAAAACTGTGCGAATGTATTTTAAAAATGATTTGGATACTTCTGAATTTAGTCTAATTGTAATTACACAAATGTATACTTTATTTGAAGTCGGTTAAAGTATCAAATATATTCGTTTGCGAAAACAAACCTCGTTGAGTTCACTGGCTGCTTAAAATACTCTTGTTATTGACTCCACGCCAAAACATTGCATGGATTTTCCTTCGAGACTGGGTTTATTCCGTTCTATATGTTTAAAAATAATTATTTACTAAAACTTATAATGCAATTCTGTAACTATTTCAGTAATGCAAAAATGCGTAGAAATCACTACTCACTACATAGTATAAAACAAAGTCGCCTTCACTGTCCCTATAACCCTGTGTATGCTTAAATCTTTAAAACTACGCAACGGATTTTGATGCGGTTTTTTTTAATAGATAGAGTGATTCAAAAGAAAGATTTTAGTATATAATTTATTATGTTTTATACAAAGCGGGCGAAGCCGCGGGCGGAAAGCTAGTATTTATTAATATGTAAGTGATATGTGTTACTGCAAATTTAATATTTTTCTAGTACCTAAGTACCTACGTTGTATTGGTAGGACAAGGTTTATATTTTATAATATAAAAAAGTCGAATAGAGCTTACACGTTTAGTAATATTTATTGAAATTAAGTAATCTATACATTACTTATATCCCCTTAATTTCAAATGATATACATTTTTGATGTTTTTGCGGTAGGTACCTACCTATACAATATACGCATAGGTAGGTACAAAGTCCATTTTATTTATTATGTCGGTAGCAATTTATTTCTGTTTAAGCATCCTTTGATTAAATACAACGTCATATTCAAACAATTCTATAACCTTTACAATTAGTGGAAAATTTTCCGACAGAAATTCGTGGAAATTGTTTTTCCGTTGTGTTGATACGAAGGTATTGTTATTATTAATTATCCTGCTCACATGTTCCTTTTAAGATAGGTACCTTATGTTTACAAATTACTAGCTTTCCGCCCGCGGCTTCGCCCGCTGTATTTAAAACCTAATAAATTATATACTAAAACCTTCCTCTACTCTACTTATCTACTAAAAATAAAACCACATCAAAATCCGTTGCGTAGTTTTAAAGATTTAAGCATACATAGGAACATAGAGACAGTGAAAGCGATTTGTTTTATACTATGTAGTGATGCCTTCTGGTAAGGAGTTAAGGATACTTCCATAAGCATAACCATCAAGAAATCCTAGTTCGAATCTCGTCGGAGGGGAAGCACTCGAGTCTCGAAATACTGTAGATAGTAAAAATATACTAAAAGGAAACATACATACCTTTATTTTTAAAAAGAAGTAGAACGCCAGTAAGTACTTTCCCTGTAGGGCCCTTTGAAATTTCCATCCTGTATTACTAACGCCACGACCATAAGAAGCGGGGCAGAAAATAAAATGGATGCAAAAATATTCCTTTGACAGCAGACGAAGAAGCGTGGGCAAGCTACTTATTTGATAGTAAAAAATGTGTTCATTAAAAAAAATGAATCCATAACATATTATCTATACTTAATACTATAAAGTTAAAGAGTTTATTTGTTTGTTTGTTTGAACGCGCTAATCTCAGGAAGTACAGGTACGTAGTACTATATTATATATCCTGTGCTACAGGTCCGATTTGAAAAATTCTTTCGGTTTTAGATAGCCCATTTATCGAGGATGGCTATACCTAGCCTATTTATCATCACGCTAAGATCAATAGGAGCGGAGCAATGCGGGTGAAACCGCGGAGCACAGCTTATAGTATAATTTATATTGTGACAAAAACTTAGGTATGTTACAATTACATTATGAATGAATGAATGAATGAATGAATGAATGAATGAATGAATGAAAACGCTTTATTGTACACCATTACAAACAGGAAAAAGACATACATATACAGAAGAGAGACATGCACAAATGGCGGCCTTATGGCTTTAGTAGCCATCTCTTCCAGGCAACCAAACACAAGATAAAAAAAAAAAAACATAAAATCATGACAGAGGGTGGTGGTAAAGCTATATTAGATTAATAATTAAAAAACAAATTCAAAAAACAATATACCTACACATACACATACATAAGTACATACAAATTATTATAAATAAAAACATACATACACACATACATATATATACATAAAGCATATATATATACATAAAGCATATATTAAATAAATATCATAATAAGAATATATATACCTAAATACAATAAGTTATCACTTTTTATTGTAATGATTATTCAGTAATCGTTTGAAAGTCTCGAAAGTTTGAGCTACATTAATCAATGAATAAACAATTAATGTACGTTTAATAGTGTTAGAGGACCAAATTAAATGTGTTCGACCTATAAAAACTATTAAGCAATAATAACAACTACTTAAAATGAGTGGTTAGTGTAATTCTTATCAGCTACGTAAATATTACTTATACCCCGGTTAAATAAACAATGAGAATGTTTTATAGAACCAAGTTATACGGCAAATAAAATAAATAAGACACTATAAAAATAATTTAGCATAAATAAATAAATACGTGTTTTCTTTTTACTAGTGTCCGACCGAACTTTCGGTTTCGGTTTCGGTTTCGGCCGAGTTTCGGCCAAAAATCAAGTTTCGGCCGCAGTTTCGGTTTCGGCCAAAATCGGCCGAAACTTTTGCCGAAACCGAAACTTATTTCGCAAGTTCAGTGAACTTAGTTCACACACGTTCACGCTTGCCTAACTTCGTTTTCCTCGGCAACGCTTTGACGGACGCTGTCAAAACGTTGGTTGACCCACGCTGGTGGAAACAATTTTTGATTATCTATGTTGAGATTGGAACTGGTTGTAATAGTAATTAATAATTATTATTTTTATATAAGAGGTACCTAAGTACAAATACCAATCCAAAGTATTAAAGATTCTTTAATAAAGAGAAAGATCTCAAAATACCAAAACTTAAGTATTTAAAGTAACATTAACAATTACTGATTTGATATAGATGACTTATTTTACTGAGAACTTAATTTGAAAAAATAATAAAAATTAAAATTGTTATTATGTATTAATATTTGAAAAATATTATTTTTTTATTTTATACTAGCTTTCCACCCGCGGCTTCGCCCGCGCAGTCAAAGAAAAACCCGCATAGTTCCCGTTCCCGGGGGATTTCCGGGATAAAACCTATCCTATGTCCCGGGGTAAAAAGTAGCCTATGTCCTTTCTCAGGTATCAAAATATCTCTATACCAAATTTCATGCAAATTGGTTCAGTAGTTAAGGTGTGATTGAGTAACAGACAGACAGACAGAGTTACTTTCGCATTTATAAATTTGTTGTAATCATTTATTTAATCCATACGATTAAATAAATGATTACAACAAATTTAATATACTATGTTTTCATTTCATGCCCTAATTAAGGCAAAATAATAGGTAAAATGCACTTCAGTATTTTTAGAAATTTCATACTTGACCACGTGAGTTTCGGTTTCGGTTTCGGTTTCGGCCGAAACTGAAGCCACGGCCGAACATTCGGTTTCGGTTTCGGTTTCGGCCTGGAAACCAGTTTCGGTCGGACACTACTTTTTACAGGATAGTATGAACTAGCTTCCGCCCGCGACTCCGTCCGCGCGGATATCGGTCTTCGCGTGGATGGTTTATTTCTCCATTTTGAGTAACTCTGACAATAACATCTTATAAATATCTATTGGACCCAAATACGGCTAGGCCTATAATAATACCCAACGTGTGTTCGCGGTTCTACAGAACAACGTCTATGGATAAAACTGAAAAATTAAGATTATTTTTTTTTCTACGTATTTTTTCAGGATAAAAAGTATCCTATTTTACGCCCAGGATAATAAGGTATAATTATACCAAGTTTCATCGAAATCGAACCGTTAGTTTTCACGTGATGTTTTCACATACAGACAGACAGACAGACAGACAAAAATTTTTTTAATCACATATTTGGGTTTGGTATCGATCCAGTAACACCCCCTGCTATTTATTTTTTCAATATTTTCAATGTACAGAATTGACCCTTCTACAGATTTATTATATGTAGGTATAGATTAATTAGCTTATATCTGTCGCAGGCAAATTGTATTATTTCGCCGTTTACAAAAGCTCGGCACATTTTGTAATATGTCGAGAATTCGTAATCAGAAATTTTTCGTTTGGATAAGGGGGTGTGTAAGGTTAGGTTCGTGTTTTTAAAACTACACAGAAATAGGAGCCCCACTAAGTGGGGCTCCGTCGGCTCGCGACCGTCTTTTTGTAGAATTTTGGAAAAAGTAAATCCTCAGCATATTACAAAATACCGAGCATTTGTAAATAGCGAGATTATACAATATTTGCCTGCGACATATCTACCTAATTATAAAATAGAATATACCTAATACTTTATGTTGGATCGTCTTGTCAAATGTAAATTGTCCCTTATAAAAAACTTCTAATTCTAATTACACGTTTTAACAAGATAATTAATTGTATGTATTATATCAAAGTCTATATAATTACACAAAACTTCGCTGAAAAAGGTTTTCCACCCTCATGTAAAAAGTTATACTCGTATATTTTCATTCACCTAAGAATGTAGTCGCCATATCGTAGATTTGCTCATTTCATGAAATGATTGATCATTTCACGAAATGGTCGCATTTCATGAAATGGTTGAATGTCTATTGGCCACATCATGATGTGGTTTGAGCTCAATGATATGAAATCGTTTCTCGATATGGCGAGTGTTTAAAAGTATATTAATACTAGCATAGGTCTCCTATGTTATGCTCAGTTAAAAAAGAATGATCACATCGATTCTCCATAAAACCCTATCAGAATCGGTTTTTTCGCTTTGACACATTCACATGTTACACAGATCGACATAATTTAGCAATATTTTATCTTAATCTTATCTTAATCTTAATATAATATATAAATCTCGTGTCACAATGTTTGTCCTCAATGGACTCCTAAGCCACTTAACCGATTATAATAAAATTCGAACACCATGTGCAGATCGATCCAACTTGAGAGATAGGATAGTTAAAAACATGTAGGTACCACGGGCGAAGCCGGGGCGGACCGCTAGTATTTCATTAAAAATCTAAGATTTTTTTTATTATAAGTGCTATCGCTAAAAAGATGATCATAGTACATATATGAGTATCGAATAATTAATGATTAGTCCGTGAAATTTAAATTCAGGAGAAAAAATTCTTGAATTAAATAACTTTTTTGTATACTTCATCATACCTATTTCATTTTTTTTCATACATTTAAAAATTTAAATATGTGTTTATTCGGCATTATGGAGTTATTGCAATTTATAAATCCCTGAATTTATGTATGAAATATAGTTCAGGATCCATCGCCCATTTTTGCACTTGATTACTATCAAGGTAATTTTCCGTGAGTAGCTTTACTTTGATGAGACGCCCAATAATTTCATGTAAATATTATGTATTGTAATAGTAGTTATGTATTATGTATTATGTATTAAATGTTTAAATATTTGAGAACCAAAAATCAAAAAAAAATATCCTTGTTACCTCTGTTAGCTACCACAATCGAGAGTTTCGTACATGAATTAATTATTGGGCGTCTCATCAAAATAAAGCTACTCACGGAAAATTAGCTTGATAGTAATCTTGCAAAAATGGGCGATGGATACTGGACTAATAAGGCTTAGGCATTTAATAAAAAAAATAAAAAGCATTTGATTATACATAATTATTTACTTTTTTATTTACATAAAACTTTTAATATCTTATAACTTGTCAACGTTAATTATAATTGCAAAAATCTTGCAACATCAAATTATTTGCAATCAGTGTTGCCACATTTTGTACATAAATCATTAATTATCCACATCCGTAGATATGTATTACTTTACTCTTTGATCCACATCGATTGTAACTGTCATGAGGTGTTTGAGGTCCGATGTTCTCTGCAAAGAAAAGTTTTTGCACCACTGAAGTAAAGAGATGTATGAATTGATGAAACTAACTGCAGCAGTCTGGATTTTTATTTTACACTTAGTAATTTCTTTCATATTACGTAGTTGAAGTAAGTTATTTTGAATATTTGATTATTAAAACTAAAATTGAATTGTAGGTAATTTTGTGATTCTTAACGAAGAACTACTAAAAGAAAACATTTCACCGTTCAAACTCAAACATTTATTTATTCAACTAGATTTTGTTTAGAAGCACTGTTGAATCGTCAAAATACAGAAATATTATAATTTATCACTGCTAATAGCAAATAAATTAATTATTGTAATCAGCAAGTGCTGCTACCGCCAACAATATAAAAACTAAAAAGTAAATGTCATCTTATTTATTAGTTTGATAAATGCTAGTAAGCAAAGCAAGCTTAGAACACCCTCGTATCTATCAATAAATGTTTAAAATAAGGCCACTTGGCCAAATAACTATATGTAAATAATTTTTCAATAATAACATAAATTACACTTATGTAATAAGTACCTATATAACGTAAAATAATTGCAATAATATATGTCACTGTAACTACGATATTTGAATCATTCACCAATAATTCAATCTAAAATATCAAAAATACTTATATCTACCTAGGTAAGAATTTGTGCGTTGTATGTCAAAAAATTGTATATTCTCCAAATTTATTTAGATGAGACAATTATTTATTCATTTTCCCAAATTTCTCTAAACTTTAGAATGCGTTGCATTCTATTCCTTTATCTATTTCAAAAGATCCAAATTTATGAGACTTTACATATAATAAACTTCGCTTAACTCTCTTAAAACCTGCAGGATTTTAGGACCTTAAATACATAAAATACATCAAATATTAGTTTATTGTTACTAGCATGTCCTTCAGAACCTCACATCGAGGTCATGACCTAACCCAGTAAGAGCCTACATCGCTAGCCAAATATTCCTAAGAACGATTGATTACTTTCAAAATTTAGTTTCGGTAAACAAGGTCTTTAATAGAGTTAGATTCAATTTGTTCGTCTAAAATATAATAAAACTTATTTATTTGGTAAGTACCTATTATTGAAAAATTGTGTTTATGTGGTGTAATAATAAAAAGGGAAAAGACAATAAATGAGTCACGAACTCAACAGATGTTATAGCTATACTAATGTATTATAAAGAGGAAAGGTTTGTAATTTGTCACGGATAATCTTTAGACCCTGAGAAAGAACATAGCGGCTACCTTTTATTGCGAAATATGTACCACAGGCGAAGCCGGGGCAGAACGCTAGTTTTTATATATGAATGAATCGAATTAATCTTTATTCGTACATAATACACAGGTATTTTATATATTTCATGCTCATGTGTTATTTTATCTGATTTCTTATATCTTATCTTTATAACTGTACATCCAAATCCGACCAGTAGATTTTCGTGAAAGAGTAACAAACTAACAAACATACATTACATCCATCCTCACAAACTTTCGCATTTATAATATTAGAAGGATATAAGTATTGGTTATTAGATTTTTATGATAATAGATATGACTTTTTTGGTCGTTACCATGGACCGCCCGGGCGCCCGCCCGCCCATCTCAAATGAGCGTCAGGTTTCGAAGAAGATCATACATAATTTGTTGTACCCAAATAAATGATATACTAGCTGTATAGCAATCCAATAATAAATAATAATTAATAATATTATTCCAAGTCCAATAATAATTAATTAATAATATTATAAAATTATAAATGCGAACGTTTGTGAGGATGGATGTATGTGTATGTTTGTTATCTTTCACGCAAATATTACTGATACAATGAACCGATTACAATGAAATTTAGCACACATATAGAGGGTAACTTAGATTAACACATAGGATAGGTTTTATCCCGGAAATCCCACGGGAACGGGAACTATACGGTTTTTTCGTTGAAAACGCGGGCGAAGCCGTGGTGGAAAGCTAGTATTATAATAAGGATATACGTAGGTACACATAAAACTTTTGAAATCACAGTATGTTTAAAAATGAATTTGTTGTTTCAATAAGTTAATATTTGACGGCGATTTAATAATGGAATATTTTGACCTCGATTCTCGAATATCGGTTTGTTATTGTTATTGTTACTTGAACTATAAAATTACCCCTTTGCACCAACTATTTAAACATGAAAAATATTCGCGAAAAAATATTTAGAGAATTTATTAAATATCTATCTCTTGCAAGATGACAATTCTTTTTTTATTTGCAATAAATTGTACAATAATAATTTAAATCAACAAAATCAGTAATTACATAGGCTGGAAAATGATGTACCCACTTACCAGCAGCTATTTAGACTTACTTATATTAAAAAATATTATAAAAGCTTGAATTTAAGGTTAGGTAATTATTATTTATGTATGTCTATCAAACTATCGTCTAACTATACCTTGTACTGTATTTACTCAATTGTAGCAATTTAGTATCATTTTTAACCGACATCAAAAAAAGGAGGAGGTTATCAATTATTCGGCTGGTATGTTCTTTTTTTCTCGTAACTAAATGGATTCGAATCATCAACTTTCTTTGAGTGACCTTAACTTTCAACCACTCAGCAGTAAGGTAATAAGTAATATTTTGCGTTGGCCTCTCTGAAGCCCCACAGTGCTATCTTGTTACAGTATCGATCGTCACGATTCATGATACGTTTCGTAGTAAAACGAATAGAGGATTATCCGTGAAGTAGGGGTCTAAATCGACTCGAGGTTTGTATCGATCAGGGGCACAATTTTTATATAAAAAAATAGATTCCCGCTCGCGGCTTCACCCGCATTTTCAAAGAAATAGCATAGTTCCTGTTCCGGTGGGATAAAAATTTCCGTTACCTACTTAAACTTCACCTACCTATATAACAAATTTAATTGTAATCGGTTCAGTAGTTTTTTCACAAACTTTCTAATTTATAATATTAATAGGAATATTTAAACAATAGCGGCCTTTATACGCACACTATATCGCGCATGAATCAGCAATCGTGCGTGAAAGAGCGAGCGTATAAATGGTGTAGGGCGCGGAAGGATAGACCACATGCCGCGCTCATCAGTCGTGCGCGCAATCGCACTCACGATTGTACTGTGGTTGCCTTAACATATAAATTCTTTCGCGCACGAATAAGATGGCGGACATACGCACGTGGAGCAAGGAAATAGTATTGGAGCTTATTACTTTATACAGATCTTTCCCATGTCTCTGGAAAATTAAATCGGTGGAGTACAAAAACAAGAATTTAAAAGACCAAGCATATAAAAAACTTGTCGACTTTTGTAAAGAAAAAGGTTTTATTGACGCCAATCGTGATTTTGTTGTAAAAAAAATGCAAAGTTTAAGGGGATCGTTCCGAAAGGAATTGAAAAAAGTTATGGACAGCCAGCGTAGTGGAAGAGGAACAGAGGACTTATACAAATCTTCCCTCTGGTACTTTGACTATATGCTTTTTACTAAGGACCAAGAAATACCTACCAATAGCATATCAAATATTGATGAAGATCTAAAGAATGAGATTATAAGTGACGAAAATCTTGATCACGATGTTCTTTCGCCTCAGGAAGAAGAAAATACTGTTGGCGGAAATGAGCAACAAAATAGAATCGTAAGTGAACTTTATCATTTTTATTTATAGTAAAGTATGTATTGTACAGTCTAGTAACATTACAAGTCAAACATCTTACTTTTTTATCACCACGCCCGTTGTAACCCGCAGGAGTGGGCAGAGGTGTAATAATAATAGGTACACCCGCGTATCGCTAAAGATATATTCAGTCCCATCGAAGCAGGGAAGCAACTTACCTACTTTAGTTTTATTATTACAGTTATGTATTTTTTAATTAAGTAAAATAATTAATCTAGGTACTCTTAAGCTCTTCCATTTGATACCATACTATCTTGCCACTCAACACTTCCATCTGTATTAAAATAAGTTTTGTATTGGTCTCTATTTCGTTTGGCTTCTAAACTCATATTATGAACGTTGGAACGTCTTTGAAGATTAATTAATGAAGTAGAATTTTCAACTGTCTTGCCATGTTGAATTGTGTCTGTTATAGCATCGCCCCTTGTGAGGCTAGAAATTGAATATGAGTTACTGTGTTTGCACAAATAATTATGTTAAGCGCAAATAGCAACGATGACATAACATATATTGTTGGGGCTTTTTATATTTATAGCCGTTTGTAATAATCTAAACCTTGCTGAAATAATCCCAAAGATTTTTCAACTACATAACGAGCTCTTTTGATAAATTGCCATTTCGTTTCAAATTCCTTTGCTACCTTAATCCATTCTTCCTTCGTAGACGGCATCTAAAAAGTGAAACAATTAAATTTTATATTTTTTTAGGCTGAAGCTACTCTAACTGAAGCGGCGACACCTCAAAGAAATAAAAGAAAGGCTACAACCAACTACCAGGCAGAGTTCTATAAAGTCTGCTCTGATTCAATTATATCCAGTAACAAGGAACTTTCGGAGTTTGATGTTGCTGGAATAAATATGGCCAAAAAATTAGCCAAAATGGATCCGTTACAGGCCATTTATGCGGAATCTATAATAAATAATGTTTTACGCAGAGGGTTATTAAACAAACTAACAGACGATACTGATATATGTGACAATTTTTGTAACAAGGATATTCAAAGAGCATATCCTACAACATCCTCACGCTCGAGAAGTTCTTATGAATCACCATCTTTGGTAAATCAGTACCTTCCTTCTACCTCTAGTGAAACAAGGAACACAGAAGAAAATATAAATTATTAATAGCTTAATAGCTTAATTAAGAAAATTTTATGAACATTAAAATTTAATTAATGAATAAATGTTGGTATCGGTAAAATTTTAGTTGTGCCACGTATTCTTGATATTGTTAATTCCTATTTGTATTTATAATGATCATATTTATCACTATTAAGTCGTAATTATACCGAATAAATAGAAATAAAAGTAAAAGTTTTTGTTTTGACATATTAGACCAGGGTAGAAGCCTTTAAAAATAATAATAAGTGAAAAAAAATCGCAGTAGGATGTAAAAGCTCATTATCACACTGTTTGTATGCATTTCCTGAGAACATTTACTATGGTAATGTTTATTTTTTTTACACCATATGAAAGTAGAGATTTCAATGAACAATAGGCACCCCAAGTTTTTGAAAAAAGCTTCTTCTTTCTAAAGCTCTTTTTTTCCGTAGGACTTGTAGTTTTGTCGGAAATCGAGAGATTTATTGTTCGACGTTATTTATTTTGAAATAATGTTTATTACGATTTACTTTTCACATTTGTCTTGTAAATTAAAATATTACCTATGTAATAAATGTAAAACTTAACGAAAGCTACATTATCGTTTGTTTAAACTCGATAAAGTATTTTTTTAAAGTGTTAAATAACACTATTGTTTTATTTTTATTTCCGCGAACTGCGGCTTATTTACTTAAAAACTTTAATCGTTTCTTAAAGTAAATCAAGCTTTGAATTGAGCTATATATTTTCATCTTTAAGTTTGATTGCGATACCAAGTGTCATAGTCACTTGGGCAATCTCCTTTATATGTTGATTTTTAATATGCAATTTATGTTGATAATAAATATTAACAAAATTTGCAATAGACTTTTATTTACCTTTAAATATTCCAGCTTCAAACTTTCATAAATAGCTCGACACGTTTCTGGTATTATTTTAGAAAGAGATGGAGCAGATATACCGGTACTGAATTTTTAGTCTTCAAATGAACGTCCTGTTGCTAGATATCGAAGGGTTGCGGCTAAACGTGCTTCTGCATTTATGCTTTCTCTCATAACAGTATCTTGTTTTGATATTTTAAACTTGATTTCATTTTACAGTATATTAAATAACTCATTATTCATACGCAAATAATTATTGGAATCGTCTGGATAGTTTTCTCCAAAGGCATGTGACAATATTGCTGTCTATATTTTTTAACCCACACTGAACGTTTCTTTTTCTTTTTGACCTTTTAAATTAAACCAGCAAACATGATAACTTGCGCCACCCGATATCTTGTCTCCATTTTTTCACTTCTATTACCCGCGGTTGTCGATAAAACCACACGGTTTTATCGACAACCGCGGGCACAATGCACACGCATTGCACACACTCCAACACACGCCTCTTTCACGCGGTCTATCACGTGAGATTAGTCTTTACACGGCCGCTCATTCCGCTAAGGAAAGCAAACACGAATAATCGCGCGCGAAAGAACAAGTATCGCAAACAAGACATACAAAGGTAATCGCGAGCGATTGTGCAGGCTCCCGCGCGTAATCCTGTACGATCCAGCTGTCCCTATGTCCCTATGTATGCTTAAATCTTTAAAAATACGCGGTTATTTTTAATATATATTGAGTGATTTTAATATATAGAGGCCTTCCTCTTGAATCACTCTATATATTAAAAATAATTTTAGTATATAATTTATTAGGTTTTAGACAAAGCGGGCGAAGCCGCGGGCGGTAAGCTAGTTTATTATAGTTTCTTGACGTAACCGCAGGCGTTCCATTTCACTATCATAATTAATAATTAGGTATTATCTATAATTTGATCTCATTTTGTCACATACACGTAGTTAGGCACTACATTAGAGTTTATCCTTTTCAAGTATAAACTTGTATTATTTTAAACCACAATCCGTCAATACCAATCTTTTTCGAGTTTTAGTAAGACAAACTCACGGTTTGGTTTTACTTATACAGGGTTACTTGTAAAACACCAGCAACCTCGCAGGACAAGATAGCTAACATCATAAGTAACAACATTTGTTCTACGACTTTTGGCATAACGCAATAAATTATTTTTAAATGATTTTTTAAACTTTTATTGTACTCTCCTTACATTTGTAAGTCTATGTTCTATTCATTATCGGATGGACGACGCGACGCCCCCTTCCCCCTCTCGTTCGCTTTTTGTTTACGTAATTTTTGGGAGGCGTAGAGTTTATAATATTCAGACGGAAAATTAAATGAATATTTATTTTTGTATGAAAATAAAATCTAACAAATTATCAAAAGTCGTAGAACAAATGTTGTTACTTATGATGTTAGCTATCTTGTCCTGCGAGGTTGCCGGTGTTTTACAAGTAACCCTGTATACGTCTAAAGTGGTTTTTAAATTATATTTATACTTAAAATTCTATTCTTTCCCTGAATTTGTTCAGCTTTTAGCGTGAATGAATTACGCACATAAGCATATTTTTTGGCCTTATTTATAACTAGCCTACCGCCCGCGGCTTCGCCCACTTTGACTTAAACCGAATAAATTATATATTAAAACCTTCCTCTTGAATCACTCTATCTATTAAAAAAAACCGCATCAAAATCCTTTGCGTAGTTTGAAAGATTTCAGCATACAAAGGGAAATAGGGACAGAGAAAGTGACTTTGTTATATACTATGTAGTGATGATGTATGTAAAATGAAGATGTAGATTTTTAGAAAGCTGAGTAACAGATGTGTTTTATATTGAAGTGCATAACATAATATTATATTCTTTTGTGTGACTTATATATCTTAGTAATGGTACTTGATATTATGGTAGAGACTAGAGATAGACTAACTCAATCTGTTATCGATATGTACCTATGGAAAATTTTAATTAAGACGCGTTACTGTAGTAGAAATTTTTTTATTTTGTTTAACAAAATGAAAGATATTTTTGCGAAGTTATTGTGTAACTTCACTACATTGTATAAAACAAAGTCGCTTTCTCTGTCCCTATGTCCCTATCCCTTTGTATGCTTAAATTTTTAAAACTACGCAACGGATTTTGATGCGGTTTTTTTAATAGATAGAGTGATTCATGAGGAAGGTTTTAGTATATAATTTATTAGGTTTTAGACAAAGCGAGCGAAGCCGCGGGCGGTAAGCTAGTTCTTTATAATTGTGTTTTTGCTAAAATTAAAACGTTTGCTTATATTTAATCCTTGTATCGGGTATATAATAATATCGGGTGGAAAATAATAAACGCGATTAATTTTTCAACGTGTTCCCGATGCAAAATATCATCTTTAACTTTTAAATCTTCACAAATATTCAACTTTTCAAGCTAAGTTCTCTATCTATGAAACAATTCACAAGTCTCGGTATATCTATACTAATATTATAAAGAGGAAAGGTTTGTACCTATGTATGTATGTATGGTTTTCACGCATAAACTACTGAACCGATTATAATGAAATTTAGCACACATATAGAGGGTAACTTGGATTAAGACATAGGATAGGTTTGATCCCGGAAATCCCACGGGAACGGGTTTTCCTTTGAAAACGCGGGCGAAGACGCAGGCGAAAAGCTAGTAATTTATAAGCTAGAATTCGGTTTTGAACAGGCATTTTCGCATTTATAATATCCGCCATTCTTACTGAATATAAATCTACTAGCTGAGCCCCGCGGTTTCACCCGCTTGGCTCCGCTCCTGTTGGTCTTAGCGTAGGTAATGATAGATAGCCTTCCACGATAAATGGGCTATCTAACACCGAAATAATTTTTAAAATCGGACCAGTAGTTCCTGAGATTAAGCGCGTTCAAACAAACAAACGAACAAACTCTTCAGCTATAAAATATTAAAGTAATGATTCAAACTGAATAATCCATAAATACCAAAAAATATAACTTAGGTAGTAACAGATCACATGAAATAACGAACCCCTCGAAACATAATAATACCACGGCTTTGTCTGCCTTTTACCTGAGTCACCCTTGCGAAACGAGAGATAAAAACGTTCTTATTATTACCTATGAACAAACACACGGATCCTATTTATAAATATCGACAGGGTTCATATGAAAGGCACCCTTTTTGATACTTTTGTAATCGGCTAAACTTTATTTAAATAAATCGATTTATCTACACTTTTAGACCACTTTTAAAAAGATTTTTATGTCTGTTTGTACCCCTATAATTTCTTTATATGGAACCGTTTTGAAAATTCTATCAGAAGGTGAAAGCTACACTGTTTTTGTATGTTTTTTATTCTAACATAATTTAAATTTCCTTAAAAATATATGAAATACTAAAAATTATGTTTTATTTCATTCAATAATGTCGTCGTAACCTATATAAAGAGCAACTATGGAGTTTCTCGCAGGTTCTTCTCCAAAGATACTGCTTTCCGAATCGGTGGTAAATGTTAAAAATATGTAATGACGATTCGAAAGTGCTTCTAAAAGAAGTCTAATTGAATAAATAAATGTTTGAGTTTGAAATATCGTAACTTTATAATGAAAGGGCATTGTTTACCTATTTATTTATTTATTTATTTATTTATAACACTTTACTATGCTAGTTATACAAATTACTTAAAAACTAAAACTTATAGCTAAACTAGCACAGAGGGCGGCCTTATCACTAAAGAGTGATCTCACTTGTTTCGTTTTGGACCTAATTAACAACCAAAAATTATTTTACTTATCATCTAGATCAGAAAAAAATGTTGTGTGGTTTTATGAAACCACGGTAAAAGTGAAACTGTTCGAACGGTTCCGAACACTGCTTTGTGTAGCGCATGTCGCGTGACGGTCGGCTGCCGAGTAGGTATACCTACTCGGCAGCCGCGATACACGCGACATGCGCTACACAGACCAAAAAGTTTGAGACGATGTAATAAAAGTTTCACTTTAAAAAATATGAAAGTAATAATATCTAGTAAAAATAGATTTATGGAGATAAAAACAATATAATAAGAGAATGTGTAGCGTGTGATACAATATTTAGTAGACTATTGATTGTAGAGGTAGTTATATCTCTTGGAAAACACGCTATGTGGATTAACATTTCATTCGCTCATGCGTGTTTACTTTCTATCTAATAAATACTCTATGAACAATTTAATTTAACAGATAAATGTGTGTTTGTCAACCGACTTCAAAAAGGAGGATTCACAATTCAAATGTATTTTTTTGCTTTGTTATATCAGCACTTTCGACTGGATGAACCGATTTTGATGATTTGTATTTTATTTGAATGCTGGGCCTTCCAGTTGGCCATTCCAATTTTGTCTAGAGCATCTAAATGCAGCTGTTCGTAACTAAATAAATAATTATTAATTTTATTTCTACATAATTGTAGGTAGTAAGTTTTTATTATTTGGGTCATAAGTGGTGTGGAAATTACGTATCTATTGGAAATAAAAGATTTATTTTGTTTAATGGTTAAAGTAACTAAAGTCTAAACAGTTATGGGTGTAAATATCTTGAAAAATTATTACTTACTTAAATATGAATTGTTCTTTTGCCTGGTGGAGATCGCTACCTAGCTATAAGGTCGCTTTTTGCTTATTTTAAATATTGTATGCTTTTATATTTGTATTTCTATAGCAATAAATGATTTTCATTCATTCAATATATCATAATTTATATCAATACATATTACTGTTTAATTCTTATTACAAGGTTTCGCCATTATAATATCTAAGTGAAGCCAATACCGCGTAGAACCTGGGTTTAATACCAAAATCTTCTTTCCAGAAATTGGACTTTTACTGTAACTAAGCTTTTGATTTCTGTAAAAAAAGTTTGTCTCTGTTCTTTCTCTACGGATCTATATTTTCCAAGTCATTAGGCAATAAAGAAAAGAAAGGTGATTAAACAGTGCTTAGTTACTTTTATTTTAACTCATTTTAATGTTTTACCACAAGAACATTAATGGTAAAACTTGAACGAACTGCTTCGCTCGCTTTGTCTAAAACCTAATAAATTATAGGTATACTAAAATCTTCCTCTTGAATCACTCTTTCTATTGAAAAAACCGCATCAAAATACGTTGTTTAGTTTTAAAGATTAAAGCATACAAATGGACATAGGGACAGAGAAAGCGACTTTGGTTTATACCATTACTATGTACTTATGTAGTGACAATGAATTACTTTTTAACTGAAACAAAACAATATAAAATATTATTTGAAAAGGATAACTTATAAAATCTTGTACTTAACAGCATATTATATCAAACTAGCAGTGCCCTGCAGGTTCACTCACGTCTACGCCATTACAACAGCCTTCCTGAGTAAATGGGAACAGCCCAAGGTAAAATATTTTTTCCATTACTACCAGTTTTTTTCTGAGATGAGCGTGTTCAGACAAACAAACAAAATCTTCAGCTTTATAAGTATTAATAGTACCTATGTAATTAGAAGGATTTTCAAAGGCAAGATTTAAGTAGTTTCATGATGCGCTACGCTTGAAAAACAATGACATAAGAAGGTTAATAAATAAAATACAGTAAAATGAATAATGTTGGTGCGAAACTTTTCTGGAAAATCCAAGGAGAATCTGGAGATCCATATTTTTAATTTAATATATTTGATTATTGTACACACACAAATTTCAGAATAAAATCTACTTAATTGGCTTAAGTTAAAATTTGATTATTAATATGAAATTAAATTGTTGCAGTTATTATTTTATTTATTTTTCTGTTAACACTGATTTCAAAGTGAAACGCATAATAAATTCCTGTATTCTTCTATGATTCATCTTGACAAATAACAAAGTTTTTGAACGGTTTTGTAAAAGTTTAATTTAATTAAAAACTTTGTGTTCGTGTTAATGAACTTTGAACTTATCATCTTATAAAAAGTATTGCTTATAAGTGCTTATAAGTTTTAAAACTTCCTGATAAAGTAGGTATATAATCAACCTATGATATGCATAATATTCAGCTCCGTGGACTTAAATTTCCATACGTTATATTTTGTACCAGAAGTTGTTTTCAACCCTTGACCCATATCCTCGGTAGTATAGTGGTGAGTATCCCCGCCTGTCACGCGGGAGACCGGGGTTCGATTCCCCGCCGGGGAGGATATTTTTTGCTTTAAATTTAAATACAAAAGAAATCGTCGTATTCAGTAAGAAATCGAGTTTATTAGGCTTAATTTTTTATGGATTCTTTTAATTATTCCTCTGATAAGGAATTGAGCATAACAGTATAACTACAACCGTATATTTAAACTGAACGTTTAAGTTTAAAATAATATACTTAGAACTCAGATGGAATCTTATAATGGTGAAAGTGGAAAATAATAAATAATAATTCTTTATCCATTTAAATCGTTTGTTAATTAAGGAAAAAAGTTGATAATAAAGTTCACTTAAAATTAGGATTTCGTTCTTCGTTTAGAACTTATCTATGACCGACATAAAAATTCTCTAAGTTCTTTAAGCTACTAAAAAAGGAAAATGTCACGGTTTAAATAAACTGCAGTTCTTAGTTTAACCACCGAACCGACCTATTTGCTTATTAAGAATATCATAATTTAACACCCGAAAATGGTGTTTTATCCTGAAAAACCCCATGCGAACTCGTACAATATTAGAATTACTAGATATTTCTAAGTCTTTAGCGGGTTATCTATAAGTACTACTCGACCAAGCCAACTAGACGCTCGGGTGGAATGCGGCCTCCCCGCCCGCTTACCGCCTCAGGTACCGCGTTCGCCTTAGTACGGTTCGCAGCATCGACGCATTCGTACGTTTCGCATCGCTAGTTATTTCTGTACTTTTTATTATTAATCGTTAAAGCTTGTTGTTGACTGTTAAGTTTTTCGTTGTTATTTGTTTAAGTTTTTACTGTGTTGTTATTCATAGACAGCCCTCGAAATGGGGAAAAATAAGACTATTCATAGCGGAGAGCGAACAGTGATATTATTAATATTTTTTTTTTGCTATCTGTACCCGAGACATGGGCGGGTGACGTCACAGTTGAAAAGGGTCTAGTTGGCTTGGTCGAGTAGTATATCTTATGTTTTTTTTTTTACGAAAAGAACAGCTGAAAGCTACTTCTATTTCTAAGAGTAAATATTTTTACTAGAAAATAATTTTTATTAAAACATTTCTTGAGTCGATTTGAAGAATGGAATAACAATTTTTAATTTTTAGTTAGTTCGATTCCCAGTCGAATCAAGTGAATTTTCTAAAATCTTAAGCCGGGTATCCACTTAGGTTCGCCGTGGATTGCGAACACTGTGCGCTCCGCGAACGTGAACGTGTACAGTGTACACACTTAGGCTGCAACATCAGTGCTCCTGTCGGAGCGCTAAATTCCGCGCTCCGGTCTCCAGTCGACACACGACAGACGGTCGGTGCAAACATGCCGCCTTCAGTATTAGTAGGAAGTGCAGCTTATATTTTGATACATTATATTATGATGGAATACAAACGACCTACTCGATTTTGGCAAGCTAATATATATATATGTATAAGGGAAGAAGAAATAATGAAATAATGCATATATTCATCATTTCATCGGACCACTCCATGTTCGCGAACTTAACAAACACACGCTCGCGTCCACGAACAAACTGCGCTCCCCTTTGAGTTCGCGCAAAAAACCGCTTCTGGAGCGCTCCGCCGTGCTCCGATCGCGTGCTCCAGTCGCGCTCCGCGATCACGACGTATCCATTATGTTTGGTTTGCGGAGCGGGCGCGTTCGCAAACCACGGCGAACCTAAGTGGATACCCGGCTTTAGAATACAGTTCTATTTCTTTTCAAAAATAAAGGAATGTTTCATTTTAGCAAAATTTTCTATCTCTAGTATTTCAAGAACTTTCCCTCCAGGGCCCATCGAAAATTTCCACACTGTATATAAGCTGTGTAGTTGTGTTCAGACTACAATATGAGGTCTTAATATTTACTTAAACGGTTGTTACTGAAAAACCAGTGTTACATATTTTTTGGCATCATTTATATAATGTTAACTTGTATTGTAACTAATTGTAAAATTTTTGTTTATCGTATTTTAGTTTTAGTACCTAAAAACACTAATCTATGTCTATGACTAAATTTAAATCTAATTTCATTTATTATTTATTTATTTAACAATTTTATGTACCATTACAAAATTTTCAATCATATAATATTAAGAGAAAAGGAAAACATTCATAGCACATAAGGCAACCTTATTGCTTATCAGCGATCTCTTCCAGGCTGCCCAAGGTTGCCTTAGTTGTGGTTTTACCTGTGTTTTATATCTTATGGTGGGTAATTCCCACTGAATACTAGCTACTATCTACACAACTACTGTATCATAATAAATAATAATATAAGTAATTATATTATGTGTGTTATAATATTATTGTTGTTATTATCTTTATCAACTTTATTGTTTTATAACCTACATTGATTTTAATCAGTACTGTAATTTAGATAAATACATTTTATTATATCATGATTCATGTATCGATAAACAGACATATGTTTACTTTTTAGCGTTCCGAACCTCAAAAGGAATCACTTTGTCTCATCTCACTTTGTTGTCTGTCTGTCTGTCAAGACCCTTTTTCTCAGGAACACGAGGAAGCTGAAATTTATATCGAATACTCAAATCTACGGTCCCTTCAAGCTTTGAAAAAATCAAACTTATAAGCCAACGCAATCAAAAGATCGAGAGACATTTATGCTATACGCAAATTTCGACATTCGCAAGAGAATCAAAACCTACAGGGTACTTTCCATGAACACAGCCTTGAAATTTGGTACAAAGTAACGTCTTATAACACAGATATGGGAATTATTACGAAAAACATGAATTTTTAATTACATTATATAAATAAAAAATAATTTGAATAATTTTAAACTTACAACCCTTTTACTCATGAACGCTTAGGTACATGTATAAAATTGATATTCACATCAAAAAGTCAGGTCTATAATATCTTTAAGGTATAATAAAATCAAACTTATAAGCCAGCGCAATCAAAAGATACAGCCTACAAACTATTACAAATTTCGACATTCGCAAGGGAATCGAAACCTACTGCCTACATTGTACTTCTCATGAACACAGAGTCTTGAAATTTGGTTAAAAGTAAATGTCTTATAGCACAGACAAAGAAAAATTCAGAATTACAATATAATAAAAAGTAAGTACCTATGTTTGTTCGGAGCCTTATTGATTATTATCCAGTAAAGCAGCTGACAATCTAGATGTCGTAAGGGGTCACTGAAAATCAGTGCTGAGGTATTATGCCTCAGGTATCCTCAGTGGCTTCCTTTTATAGCGCACGCAACCACACATAAATTAATATTTTTATTTATAATTTAAAATTCTATTGTTGTGTGTTTGAATATAAATGGTTTCTTTCTTTCTTCATGAGGTTTTACACTGTGTCGAAACTGCATGGAGCCATTAGTCGTAGTTCCATAGTAATTATAAAATCTATTTTATACATTGCATTGAATCTTTTGTATAAGTACATAGATCTTATTATCCATACTAATATTATAAATGCGAATGTAACTCTGTCTGTCTGTCTGTTACTCAATCACGCCTAAACTACTGAACCAATTTTCATGAAATTTGGTATGGATATATTTTGATACCCGAGAAAGGACATAGGCTACTTTTTATCCCGGGAAAATGACGCAATCCCGAAAATCCCACGGGAACGGGAACTATGCGGGTTTTTCTTTGACTGTGCGGGCGAAGCCGCGGGCGGAAACCTAGTATCATCACTACATAGTACATACATACATACACTACATAGTATAAAACAAAGTCGCTTTCCCTGTCCCTATGTCCCTATGTCCCTTTGTACGCTTAAATCTTTGAAACTACGCAACGGATTTTGATGCGGTTTTTTTTAATAGATAGAGTGATTCAAGAGGAAGGTTTATATGTATAATAACATCCATTAAATAGTGGAGAAGTACTGTTATTTTTGAGATTTCTAATGTGATGTCGTAAAAAATTATATTTTCTCCGCTTACATTGCAAACGCAGGCTAAACCCTACGAGTTTTATCAAAATAATGTACTAAGTATTATACACATTGAAAAGATCTAAAGAAAAGTCCGCGATGGTATATGTCTATCTCTTATGGATAACCCACAATAACTTTTTTTTGTCATTTACTTTTTACGACAAATAATGGCAAATTTTCGATGCGATTTTAACCAATACAGCATTAATCCTTAACAAATTAAATACCTTGAATACATTGTTCATTTAATATAGATCTATATGGCCCTTTACACCGTATGATTTAAGTGAATATTTTCGAAGATATTACAGATTTAAAAATTGCGGGACGTAGCGTTTGCGGCGGTACCGGCCGGCCGCCCGGCTATCTATTTTATACCCGTGAGAAGCCGGAGCGGGTCGCTATGTTTTTATATATAACGTTCACAGTTTTTCTGTAGTGTATTTAGTATCAGCATTGCACCCGTGCGAAGCCGGGGCGGGTCGCTAGTTTTATATAAAACGACCTCCTGCTTTTTATAGAACGGGATCTCCCCAAGGATAACCAGTAGATAAATGATACTATAGTCGCCCAGGAAATATTCTACGAACTACAAGGCAAGGGCAACTCATTGAATATTAGTAAAAAGTCGTACCTAACTACACATTTATATAAATAAATAAAAATCTATACTTTAATATTATAAAGCTGAAGAGTTTGTTTGTTTGTTTGAACGCGTTAATCTCAGGAACTACTGGTCCGAACTGAAAAATTCTTTCGGTGTTAGATAGCCCATTTATCGAGGAAGGCTATATAGGTAGGCTATAATATATTACCACGCTAAGACCAACAGGAGCGGAGCAATGCGTGTGAAACCGCGGGGCACAGCTAGTATTTAATAAGCATTTCTGAGCTAAATAGCTAAATGATTTTATATCAAATTTGGTATCATAGTTTTCATCCTGGATTAGTTATTGACACTCAGTATATTTTATTAAGTAAATTTATGTAGGTATAAAACCTGTTTCCAAGAATCTGAAACAAAACTTTGTCACTGTAAATATCGTCGTCAATAGAATTAAATGTATTGAAAATGTTGTATAAACTTTAATATTCAATCGGTGGGATTGAGGTCGCTTTACAGTTTGTTCTAATTTATATAAAAGTAGGGCTCCTTTATAATATCTACTAGCATACCGCCCGCGGCTTCGCCCGCTGTGTCTAAAACATAATAAATTATATACTAAAACCTTCCTCTTGAACTCTATCTATTTAAAAAAACCGCATCAAAATCCGTTGCGTAGTTTTAAAGATTTAAGCATACATAGGGACATAGGGACAGAAAAGGCGACTTTGTTTTATACTATGTAGTGATTTATTTTTTAGTCCTATTATTGTAGGAAGATGAAATTCGAATTTGTTTCAGTGATCGATTTTCATTCTCGAGAAATTAATTAATTAGTCCGAGTACCTATTGCCAAATTGTTAAAGTTGTTATTTTTTAATTGTAATCACTGTAAAAACGAGGAAAACCTTCTAAACAAATACCTACGTGCCCTATTTATGAAAATTTGAAAAAGATTTTCTAAGATAATAACTACTTCGTTCCACGGATTCCAACAAGAATTTATTCTTCAATCTTATATCAAAAGAACTATAGGTAATAAGTGTTAGTTGTTAATATACTATTAAAATTAAAAATAGAACCTAATTTACCCAAAGAATTATTTAGAAAATTTTATTTGAAACAAGACATGAAAAATAAAAATTGATTTTTTTTACTACAATCTCGCTTTTTATTTACCTAAGTACCTAATAATAAAAAAAAGTAGCCTCGACATCAAAAGTTCAAAGATAAACTGTATTTAAATTTATTCGTGAAAGTCAACAATCATTAAATAAACACAGTGATCAAAATTCAACCTATCTATATATCTAAGCTTCTTAAAACAATATTTATCTATGTTTTACCGAATCCTATTTTATCTATGCTAACATTAGAAATTAGAATAGGTACTTGTCCTTCCATCCCTGAATAACACCATATACCTAACACTATTCGTTCTTTCATAATGCTCAATTTTAATCTAAAATGGACTGCTAATTTTATAAAATATATTTTCAGATGAATGGGCGTTGAGCAAGCCTTATACTTACGTAATTCATGACGTATTCTCTGCATTCAAACATTATAATATGCTTATAACGTTAACGTTTCAAGTTTTGCGTCATGAATCGTATTTTTACTTTATTTTTATTCACAAATGGCTAATGTTCTTTTGACGTAGGTCGTACTTTTCTATTTTTATAATGTGAATGATAAATGGTATAGGAAGTCATGTTTCGCGTTATATTATTTGTATTTAGGACAGGGATATCTCAAAACATTATAATATAACTATAAACTATCCCCTCGTCCCAGCTTGATGCGAGATAAAAATAAAATTAAATATTGCAGGAAGTCACTCAAGAATTGTAACTTTTCATAGTGGTCAAGTAGTTACGCAGCTTATTCTATTCAAACAGACATACAATCAAATATTAGCATTGAATGAACTGCTTAGGATTTTACGTTACCTAATTATGATTCTATATAATATGATATACATATGTTTTAAAAATAGGTAAGTAGTTGAGCAAAAATATAACAAAGTAAAAACAGGTTCGATTTACCATACCTACCTACTTACTTTTTCTAAATCCTTCAGTTGCATCTTGGAGCGGCGCTGGTTCTTCTGCCTAGTTAAAATCTAATTATTTTATCATCTAGTTTTTTATTATCAGGGCAAGTGAAACCGCTTGCTGGTTATGCCCATATTTGATTCTTTCTATGTAATTTTTAATTTTCATACACTATTTTGTTATTTAAACTGATGCTAAGCGAAATATAGCAGGGATCATGAGTAGCAGAGTGATGAGTGGTCAGGTGAAAGGCGCAGGTTAGAATTCCGCCTCATCATCGAATTTTTCTATTCTTTCAAATATTTATAAGCATTTAAATGATTTTTCGATTAAATTGGTAGATATTAAAATATTTTTGAAATTAATAACTTATCTACTCATAAGAATGTATAATCTAGAAAGTATATGTATGTTTCAAAGATATATCAAAATTGATTAAATCGATTAACTTTGTGTACAGAATTTTACCCTAACTTCAACCCTATATTTCGAATCTATCTTACTACAGCCTAATTCCCATTTAGTCATTTATGTCTTAACCCAATGCTAATCTATAACGGCTAACCCATTATTACTATAAAGGTAGAAAATAAAACAACCTCATACACAAATAATTCTTTATTTCTGTCCAAATTATTTATAAGTTACGAAAAAACAACCACACAACCTCTCAAAATAAAACAACATTTTACACAAAATCTTAACTAATCAGCCCGTTCCAATAGTTTCCTGACAAGTCGCCAGTCCTCCATGATATCTGCGTCAGGTAGCATGTACACCACATAAGGGGGGGAGACGGTTACTTGCCTCTTCCTCCGTTTCCTGCCCCACTCTGCCCCACACGTCCAGAGGTCCACCGTGTGCCTTTCCTCTTCGATCTTGCGAATCTTCTCTAGGATCTCCTCTTTTAACATCTCGTAGGCTAGCCACTTTTCGCTCTGTGAACAAAGATAATTTGTATTATTTTAATGATAGAAATAATCGTTTATTTTTAGGGTTTGGATAGCCTCGATTCTCTTTGTGGGGTAGGGAGTGGATGCATTTATTTATTAATAACTTTATTCTGCTGGTAAGCAGAGAGAGATCTTTCAACCATCCCATACAAGACGTTAGACAAGTCAGTGAACCGTAGCTACCTTATAGCAAATTTACCGTTACCCTTGCCTCAACGTTAGTTTGAAATAAATCTGTCCTTTAAAACTGGGTCAAAATCGAGTTTAAATGACTAGGGTACATACAAACATACAAGTGAAGAACTAATATTTAATAAGCGTGGTAAAAAAAAACATTTAATTATACATATAATTAAAGCAAGATTATTCTCGTCGCCAACTATCTAGGGGTATAGAATTTTCAAACACACTCCTCGTTATGTTATCTTAGGGCCGATTTTTCAATCCTTGGTTAAAACTTATTCGTCGAATAATGTATAAAACTACCATTTAAAAACGTATTCTAATTTCCCGTATTTGACAGTTTACGTGACATTTTAATATTATCGTGTAATACTTATTGGACGGATAAGTTTTATCCAAGCATTGAAAAATCGGCCCTTATCTAAATAAACTTATCTATCAGTTAAGAGCTGGCGCACACGAGCAACTTTGTCTCCGCAACTATTTTGTCTCTCCCATCAATTTGTATGGGGAGTTGCGTCGCTACGTGCGCGTACTTTCATACTAGCCCATAGGTGGGAGAGACAAAATAGTTGCGGAGACAAAGTTGCTCGTGCGCGCACTGTCTAAAGTGACAAATACAAATACATACATACAAATACTTGACAAATACATATGAATGTACGTCAAATAATATCAAAAATATATATATAAATTATGTCCTAATAAGGTATGAGCTAAATTTCATCTATACTAATATTATAAAGCTGAAGAGTTTGTTTGTTTGAACGCGCTAATATCAGGAACTACTGGTCCGATTTGAAAAATTCTTTCGTCTTAAGATAGCCCATTTATCGAGGAAGGCTAGGTATATCAATACGCTAAGACCAACAGGAGCGCAGCCACGCGGGTGAAATCGTGAAGCGCAGCTAGTAAAAGATAAATATTATTTAATTTGCCGTTGCATTCTTCTTCTCTTAAAATTATTTTTAACTGCATTTTAAATAAAAATTTCTACAATACATGTAAATTGTAAACCATCATATTATATTATTTCAATCCACACAGGCCATATCAAGCTTGACCTCGCTTCTCAACGGAAGCGAACGATGTGCGCGCATCGCAAAATACATTATTACCTTTTTACGTTGATGTGAAAATTAATTGGTTCATTTTTTTACGCTGCATCTGTCATTCTATAATCTATATTGATTTACTAGTGATCCGCCCCGGCTTCGCCCGAGGTACCTACATGTTTAAACTATCCTATCTCTCAAGTTGGATCGAACTGCACATGGTGTGCGAATTTTATTATAATCGGTTAAGTGGTTTAGGAGTCCATTGAGAACAAACATTGTGACACGAGATTTATATATATTAAGATGTAGGTATATGTTTATTTTACAGAACTACCTAATGTTCAAATGCTTTAGAAATGAGCAAATTAAAAAAAAACGAATATCGTCTCGAGATCGAATTCTTTCGTATGTTAGGTACTTATTATGAAAAAGATGATAATATTTACTTTGGGAATTAACACATTAGCCAAAATAGGGCATATAAATCAATATCAGCTCACGTTATCACTACATAGTATAAAACAAAGTCGCTTTCTCTGTTCCTATGTCCCTATGTATGCTTAAAATTTAAATCTTTAAAACTACGCAACGGATTTTGATGCGGTTTTTTTAAATAGATAGAGTGATTAACGAGGAAGGTTTTAGTATATAATTTATTATGTTTTAGATAAAGCGGGCGAAGCAGCGGGCGGAAAGCTAGTTACTACATAATACTGAATTTTTAAAATTACAACACATGTTTTCATTGTTAAAACAAATAAGTTAAACAAACATCCTTTGAATTTGGTGAAAAGATAAACTGTACTAATCTACGCATGTCTTTTTACAAAGATTCAAATTTCATGGCACGGCAAAGTCTGCAACTTGCGTCTACTTAGCGGTTTACACGATTCGTACGGCGCGAACCTACCCCACAAATTGCTTTTTTGTGAAATAAATGCTTTTTGGATGTTTACGCCATGCATGAAATGAATGACATGCAAACTACATGTTCGTTTAAGGGCCGATTTTTCAATGCAACATAAGTTTTATTGGATAAAACCATAAAACTTATTCGTCGAATAATGTATAAAACTACCATTTTAAAAACATATTCTAAGAGCGTATACGCACTATGCGGGTAGCCGCATTGCGGGTAGCCGTCCGGCTGACCGCAATCACAATTATGTATGTAATATTCATTTCTATGCGCACTGCGATGCGGCTACCGCAGACCGCACAGTGCGCATAGAAATGAATATTACGTACATAATTGTGATTGCGGTCAGCCGGACGGCTACCCGCAATGCGGCTACCCGCATAGTGCGGATACGCTCTAATTGCCCGTATATTTTGACAGTTTACGTGACATTTTAATATTATCTTGTAATACCTGTGTGGAATAAAAAGCTTTGTGTTCACGCACTATACTTAAATGGCGCGAACTGTATACAATACTAGCGGTCCGCCCCGGCTTCGCCCGTGGTACATAATATTTACGTTTTCTACATAAGAACCATCCTCGTACTTCAAGGAATATAATAAAAAAAGAATTATTGAAATCGGTTCAGCCGTTCTCGAGTTATGCGCTTACCAACAAATTTTGCGATTCATTTTTATATATAAGAAGATTATATGCATGATTTTATTTTATTTGGTCACTCATGCATTATGAGGACATGCATGTTAACGCATTTCATGCTTTCATTAGCGTTTAGGGACTGTAATATTATCTACTAGATTTCCGCCCGCGGCTTCGCTTTCGTTTTCAAAGGAAAACCCGCATATTTCCCGTTCCCGTGGGATTTCCGGGATAAAACCTATCCTATGTGTTAATCCAAGTTACCCTCTATATGTGTGCTAAATTTCATTGTAATCGGTTCAGTAGTTTTTACGTGAAAGAGTAACAAACATCCATACATCCATACAAACTTTCGCCTTTATAATAGTATTAAGAAAGATTAAGATTAAGATATTAAGATTAAGATGTATAACGGCCAACGTGACAAAAATTGTATTAATTGGAGTAATTACTAATTTGTGAGGTTTTAAAATGTAAATTGATTACTAGTGTAGTTTCGAATTCTTATACTATGTTGCTTCAATAAGACTGTCGCGTCCGCGTCGGTGGGATTTAGAATTTTCTGTATTATTTTTCAACTACTTATACGAAAAAAATATGCCTTTCTAACAATCAATTCAGATGTTTTATTAAAAAAAACAAACAATTTTGTGATATTGTTCTTTTTTTTCTGCTTTGTCCATTAATGTTTGCTCAATGAAGTGTAATAAATAAATAAATAAACAATTCTCTATTCACTAATAGATCAAGAGCCCACGACGGCCAGACTTTCCTTTCTTTCGGAAAGTTGAAAGTTTCTCTGTATATGTCTCCTATACAGATAAGAACGACCAGCGACTATCAAGTTTGGGTTGTGGTTACTTTGGCAGGAAACAGGTAGTGAAGGTGTATAAAATAGTACCTAACTTTCATTATAGTTTAAAAGCTAAATTTTATATATGTTACTTGGGGACCTATAAAAAGACATTACCTTAAGAGCCAGACAGTTTTCATGGTTCTTACATCTAGCCAGACACATTTAAAAAATAACTAACATATCATCAAATTCACATAACTACCTAAAAGCGTAACAAATATGAAATAACCCACTAAAACATTAGTTAACTATAATTATTAAAAAAATAAAAGTATAATATATAATAAATAAAGTTATTACTTATCTTTTACTTAGACTTATGTTGATGGAATTTCACGTATCTCGATGACACAATAAAAAAGTCATCGGGATACGTGAAATTCCATCAACATAAGTCTAAGTAAAAGATAAGTAATAACTTTATTTATTATATATTATACTTTTATTTTTTTAATAATTATAGTTAACTAATGTTTTTAGTGGGTTATTTCATATTTGTTACGCTTTTAGGTAGTTATGTGAATTTGATGATATGTTAGTTATTTTTTAAATGCGTCTGGCTAGATGTAAGAACCATGAAAACTGTCTGGCTCTTAAGGTAATGTCTTTTTATAGGTCCCCAAGTAACATATATAAAATTTAGCTTTTAAACTATAATGAAAGTTAGGTACTATTTTATACACCTTCACTACCTGTTTCCTGCCAAAGTAACCACAACCCAAACTTGATAGTCGCTGGTCGTTCTTATCTGTATAGGAGACATATACAGAGAAACTTTCAACTTTCCGAAAGAAAGGAAAGTCTGGCCGTCGTGGGCTCTTATATTATAAGTCTTCTGATGTTTAATACTCGTTATTGTGTCACACTAAATTTATATTATAGGTAGTATCTATTAAATAAGCTTTTTTCTCCGCGTCATAATATCTTACTTATACTGGAAAATATATGTATGTACTTATTATACAAAACAATTTATTTATTTATTTTTACACTTTATTGTACAATACCAGTAATAAAAAACATATATAATTTAACATAGAGAACATGAATATGGTAAGTGCACAATTGGCGGCCTTATTGCTTAAAGCAATCTCTTCCAGGCAACCGTAAAAATAAAGGACTGTATGTACGATGCTGGTTAAACGCGAAGGCGCAATCAAAAAGAAAAAAATAAAAATAAAATCAAGGTTAAGAAAACAATATTATTTAAGGAAGTGAAATAAAAAGTCAATATTTTACAAAAATGTACTTTTTATTATTTAAAAATTAAAATTGTAAGTTATTCAGCCTGTTCAGAATTAACTTCAAGAGTCTGAAGTTTTATCATCATCTCGTAAATCTATTTCGGTTCCTTTTACTGACGGTCCTGCTTCGAGAGGATCGTGATCGTGAGAATCCATCGTGAAGTCATGTTCTTCTATCGTAACTTCCGTTATCTCTTCTACCTTGACATCAGATTGTTCAAAGTTGGCTATCATGTGTTTCTCTACCTCGACATTAGATGGTTTAAAGTTGGCTATCCCGTCTTTTTCAACCTCGACATTAGATGGTTTTAAGTTGGCTATCTTGTCTTTCATTTGTTTAAGCATAGATATATCTGCAGAAGAATACCCGTTTTCTTCAGCCCACTGTATACAGAGATCGAAGTTCTTTTTCGCACGGAGAGGCCTCAAATCTTCTTTCTTGTCTGAATAATTTATATCTTCTGTTTCTTCTATTCCATCTAAGTCAATTGTTAAGGCATAGGCTGCAATGTCAGCGCAACGTAGATATTGGGTACCATTCTTGTTCTCGTAAATACCCATGTACCATGTCCTTAAATTTTCGATTGAAATACCGAGTCGAAATATAAATTGTTCTAAAAACTCATCTGTCGAAGAATCATCAGTGTCTGCAATGTACACGCGCGAAGTTGTTTGCACGTTTTGTCCCCACGAACGGACAACATGCTCCGGCATGGTATTCCAGCAATCGGCTAAAAGAAATGCCATGTCTCTGTAATTAAATTTCAGCGTGAAATCTTGCCTTGTAACACTAGAAGAAGCCATTCGTAAAAAGTTATTCTTGTATTCTCTTTTGATATAATCAAAAGTAGCACGGCCATAATCATAATTATCTTCGTAAGGTAAAACCAATGTGATGATGGAATCGTCTTCAGTTCTAAGTTCCTTATGGTGAGGGTGAGCACACGACGAATCTATGAGCAGTACGGCTTTTTCCGGCAACCCTTGTTCTCTAAGGGACAGTTTTACTTCGGGAACGAAGCATTCAAAGAACCATTTCTTGAATAAACGTCTGTTTATGTAAGCGTCTCTCTGTGAAAAATAATGTATTGGTAGTTCAATGTCCTTCAAGGATTTTGGATCTTTATATTTACCAATAACAAGCGGAGCTAATCTATGCTGTCCAGTGATATTTGTACATAGTAAAAAGGTAATTCTATTAAACACATATAATTTCTCAGAATTTTTTGCCGGAAGGCGCCAATAAAGCCCAGATTCGTCGGCCATGTAAACCTGCATCGGAGACAATAATTTTAAATCTTTCATTAAATCATCAAATGAAGTATCGTTCAGTCTCCAAAGTCCAGTTTTGTTATCATTGTTAAATTCACTTATAGTACCGTATCGCTCTTCAAACTTCTCCAGAAAATTTATTTTGTTTACATCGGACACGATTTTAAGGGTCGCGTTGAATTTAATGCCCATGACACGCACGTCGTTCTCGGTTAGGACACAATTCGGTTTCATTTTAGCCATCTGCAGCAGCCAAGAATACACTGCCTCTAGAAGCGGTTCGATATTATGATCTTCCTCGGCTTTCATTGCGTTGCAATATTAAAATGTACTATTAAATAAGCGCGCAATGAAATTTACACGCAAATAATAAAGATAGACGCTGTCAGTTGTGTGATCGTGTCACCTCGTCTGGCACTCTGGCCGCCATTCAACGAACAACTCGCGACCCCAATGAAAGAGAGCGCGCTACTGTTAGAGAGAGAAACCAAACAACGACCTTGAAGGCATCGCGCGCAACAACTTGATATTTTTTCGATGATATGATACCTAGTATTGTTGAAATATTGGAGCTATTTAATTACCTGTACTAATAATTAAAAAGGGTTTCAATAAAGTCAATATATTTCTTATCAAAATAACCTAAAATTACATAATATTAATTAGAATTATTACAAACCCCTCGATTTAAACTTAAATTATGAGCAAATAAAATACGTAGTTTAAAAAAACTAAAAAACACGCTTTTCATAGAAAACCGAACTAAAAAATAGAAAATTTTATAATTATTGTATTGTCATCGGTCCTCAATAAATCTACAAAGTTTGAACGAAATCTGGCCGTTTAAAGTGGGTCAAAATCGCGCCCAAAGAAGTCGGTTACAAACATACAGGTGAAGCTAATATAAAGCGTGTAAAAAAAGATTACATTCTCAAATACCTAGGTAATTTTACTAATTAATAATAATGGCAAAATTTTAATTATTTAAACTTCATTCATTACTATATTTTAAACTTCACTATTATAATATAGACCGTATGTACCAATTAAACGAATTACATGGTAGTACTTAAATAGTTACCTACATAGTACATAGATTTAAGGAAGATACCTATAAGTATATAGACTTTAGAAATAATATAGGTACATCAATATATTTTATAATGTACAATAATTGAATATTAGGTACATAGATATATTCATTTATTAAAGAATATAGGTAATACTTAACTATTACAATATTTTTTTTAATGTTTGTATTTAAGTAAAAGTATTTTATTGGAATGAAATATAATTATGACTTTATTAATTTACTAGCGGTCCGCCCCGGCTTCGCCCGTGGTACATGTTTACGTTTTCTCTACATAAGAACCATCCTCGTACTTCAAGGAATATAATAAAAAAAGAATTATCGAAATCGGTTCAGCCGTTCTCGAGTTATGCGCTTACCAACACATTTTGCTATTCATTTTTATATATAAGAAGAAGACAAGATAACACTAGCTAACCGCCTTAAACCTAATAAATTATATATGTACTAAAACCTTTCTCTTGAATCACTCTATAGTCTATTTATTAAAAAAAAACCGCATCAAAATCCATTGCGTAGTTTTAAATATTTAAGCATACAAATGGACATAGGGACAGAGAAAGCTACTTTGTTTTAAATACTACCTATGTAGTTAGTGATTACTGATTACTTATTTGCATAAAAATCGCAAATAAAGTTTATAAGTACCTACTTACCTAAGTATTCGGTTTCTATTCATAAACATTTATCAAATACATAGATAATTTCAAAAGTTCGATTTGGAAGTTATTTACTTTTAAAAATCTTGTGTTCTTCAACGAAGAAAAATAATTAAATATTTAACTACTTATATCCTTTTTTCTCATTTCGCACATTATGCATTAGGAATAATTTTTACAGTCTGGTTTTTTAGAAGTAGGTATAAAAAAATTAATACTTATTAATTATTATATAGTTATGTTATACTAGATTTCCGCCCGTGGCTTCGCCCGCGTTTGCAAAGGAAAACCCGCATAGTTCCCGTTACCGTGGGATTTCCGGAATAAAAACTATCCTATGTGTTAATCCAAGTTACCCTCTATATGTGTGCTAAATTTCATTGTAATCGGTTCAGTAGTTTTTACGTGAAAGAGTAACAAACATCCATACATCCATACATCCTTACAAACTTTCGCCTTTATAATAGTATTAAGATTAAGATTAAGATTAGTTTTTCGCACGCAAAACAAATCCCCAAGGGAATGAGATGTTTTAAAGATAGTAAAAAATAGCATATTCAATATACATATCACTCTATTCTCTTAACTCGTTTTGACGTGGACGAAAGAAAGACAAATAAACACATTTCGCATTTAGAGCTATATAGGTACTAGTTATTATTCTGTGATATTAGTAAGGATTTTGTTAGTGAGCATGGTGTAAAAACTTTAAAGAAAACCCCATAAATAACATCATATTTTTTATTAAAACTTGCAATACAAACACTAACCTATATTTTATAGTGGAGCCAATTTAATAGGCAACATTTGACGTCTATCAATTTTATCTTCGAAGAGAGGTAACCTGCTTAAAATCATCGATTAAAGTGAATTACTTAATCGATACCGACTTGAAACATTAATAATTGTCAATGTGACTTGAAACATGTAAATTTTAATCATCAGACAAGTCCATATCCCAGTAATATATTTTCTTTCGTAAATTTAAGGAATATCTAATAAGAAAAATATATACATAATTAAAAAATGCGTTTATTCAGTTTTAATTCATAGTTAACTAGCTTTCTGCCCGCGGCTTCGCCCGCGTTTTCAAAGAAAAACCCGTTCCCGTAGGATTTCCGGGATAAAATCTATCCTATGTCCTTTCTCGGGTATTAAAATATCTCTATACCAAATTTCATGCAAATTGGTTCAGTAGTTAAGGCGTGATTGAGTAACAGACAGACAGACAGAGTTACTTTCGCATTTATAATATTGTAGTATGGATTAAAAGAACAATAAATAAAATTCTGTTTTATTATAAAACCAACGAATTTATTAATTTATGGTGATATTTATACACAAGTAGGTAATCATTACATTCGATTTTTAAAGTAACGTCTCTGGTATTTAAAAAGGAAAAAGGTTAATTGTCACAATATTGCAGCGACGTCAGTTCTTTAAATCAGAAATTGTTTATTATGTTTAGAATGGTTAATTAATTAAATTAAATCTTAAAATTACTTGTATCGGTCAATATTATTATTTTATTTTATTATAAATATGTAATCGCAGTTGAAAAAAGTTAAACAAATGTGCAGTTCTAACAAAACGAAATAATATATTATACTATGCCGTCGTTACTAGGTTACGTTGTTGAATTTTGTTGAACTGTCAAATGTTGCCTAAAATGACTCTACTATAACTGCCTCTTCTGTTTTAATTCGTTTCAATTTACTCTGTCCGTCTGGGGTTTTCAAAATGTTAAATAGTTTCGACAGCGATTCTTCACCTGCCTCTGCTGGTTTACTTCGTTTCAATTTACTATTTGATGGGGTTTTCAAAATATCATATCTCATCCGGCGCAAGAGGGCTATCTCCGAACATAAGAATTTCTTCTCTTCCGCCCAGCGTATGCAATACTCAATACCTTTTAACGCTTGGCCCAGTTCTACTTTCGGCTTCGAATCAACAGCGCCAACATCGCCCTCCTCTAAGTAAAGCAACGGAGCAGTGTCCGCGATCTCTTCCTCCGAGAAAAACTGAGATCCATTATATTCCTCGCCCTCTCCTTCATACCAGGTTGTGATATAATCCGCGCTGACGTCGAACCTTTCACAAATTTGTCCTATCATGCCGTACGCCAGTGCGTAGGACGGATTGTAATCCATCGGTTTGCCATTATTTAAATTTATATTATCAAATGCCGATAATATATGAGACGCTGGAACCGCCTTCCAACTGTCCAACAGGAGGGAAGCCATATCTTTGAGATTAAAATTGCTAAGGTCCTCGATAGACTCGCGCTGTAATATCATGCGCAGAATACTATCCTTGTAATTCTTTTTAATAGAGTTCAAAACGATTTGTGTCGATAGCCTCTCGTGAGAATTGTTTGGCAACAATAAAGATGGGAAATTATCATCACTATTTAAACAAATTGTTGACGGATGGCAAGCTGCAGGAAAGAGAAGCAGCAGGGCCGTCTGTGGCATGTCCTGTTCCCTCAAGTACTCCTTGACTTCAGGGAGGAAACATTCAAAAAACCATTTCTTGAACAGGCGTCTGGTAATCCAACCCGATCTATGGCTGTAATAATGTATAGGTAAATCGATGTTTTCGAGCTCTTTGGGGTTTTTTACTTTTCCAATTACCAACGGTTTCAATTTATGTGTTCCAGTGACGTTGGCGCAAGTTAGAAACGTGATCATTTCTGGTTTTCCCGAAGAATTGTTGATCTTCCAATAGAGCCCAGCCTCGTCAACTATAAATACTTGAGCGGGACAGAGGTGTCTTCTGTTTATATACGACATTAAACGATTATTAAAACTCTGCAAGGCCACTACAGAAGGTTTAACAATAATCCCGACGTAGTGCAGGTTGTATCGAGCTTTCAATTCATTCAACCAAACAGGAATGACTTTGATGGGTTTCTTGGGTTTAAACTTTTCGATGAAAACATTCAGGGCGTTCAAGACGTCCGCGTAACGGAACTGTTTTTCGTTACACATATACACATTATACGATTGTAAGATCCAGCTGCAAAGGCATTCTTCGATGAGTCGTTGGTTCTGGTCCATTTCAGTGTCTGGGGACGGCATATCTGAAAATATAACTTCATAGATAACTGTGTGATATACTCGTAACTTAAAAATACGTATTTATTGTTTATACATACGACAACGAAGCGTAAATTACGCGCTCAGTTGAAATAGTTCGACTGACGGGAGCGGAGCAGCGACGAGACGAGCGTGGCTCCCTTGCGTCGCTCCCCTCCGTTCGCGGCACCGCGTCACGAACGAACGAGACAGCGCTATCATTGAACGAGATAGCTGTGGCGCGCGTCTAAAAATAGAACCGGCTGAGCGACTGATCGCATCTATTCCATCTTAAATATAAAATTATTTGTTTTATTTAACTTAAAAATATGAAAAAATATTGTTTAAAAAAGAAAAAAACTATAAGAAAATGCATAATACTTAAATAACTTATAAGTAATACCTTTGAAAGTCATAATTTATATATTTATATTTTATCTTTAAATTAAAATAAATACCTATCGGCTATAGATCCCTGTTTGAAAGCTACAGCCTTCACACAACAAAAAAAAACCTGCTAGGAAACGGCGTATTTAGACAAGAGTTAACGGAATTTAAGACTGATGCAAAATGAAACCCTTGTAAGTACCTACATAATATCTGCAGGTATATTTTAACATTTTTAATTCTTCGAAGTACCCCATATGAAAAAGGGGCTGGTCACTGTTATTTTTATTTATATAATACTAGCGGTCTGCCCCGGCTACGCCCGTGATACATATTTCGCAATAAAAAGTAGCCTATGTCCTTTCTCGGGTATCAAAATATCTCCATACCAAATTTCGTGCAAATTGGTTCAGTAGTTTAGGCGTGATTGAGTAACAGACAGACAGACAGAGTTACTTTCGCATTTATAATATTAGTATGGATTATATAATATATTGATACTACTTTCAGTATACTTTGTCTTATTTTACTTACAAATTATATTTTTATGATTATGTATTGTTATTGAACCAAATGAGAAATGCTATACGCTGTATATCTAACTGCAGATGATGTAACGAAACTGGTTGAAGTTTTTATAATACAAATCTAAATAAAATTGGAACAAGGGAATTGTGTTCCTTTAAAAAATCAAAGCTATAAAATGCAGTTCCATCTAATAAATAACAGCTACAACCTACAAGCGAAGCAAATCCCTACTAATATTATAAATGCGAAAGTAACTCTGTCTGTCTGTCTGTCTGTTACGCTTTCCCGCTTAAACCTCTCAACCGATTTCGATGAAATTTGGCACAGACAATCTTTAGACGGCTACCTTTTATCAAAACACCACGCGGGCAAAGCCGCAGGCGGAAGCTAGTTACCTATAAATTATTTAACGCAGAGAACTTTATATAAATCTGATGCACAATAAGAATTTTATATACTTAAGTACATATAGATATATCTAAGGCAAGAATACATTAATAATTTATTATTCATACATTATTCTAATAGCTATATACTTTATACTATAGGTTCTTATGGAGAGAAAACGTAAACATGTACCTACCACGGGCGAAGCCGGAGACATATAGACACATAGAGACAAAATTACAATGGTATTATATCATTTACGGCCGATTTTTCAATCCCTTTAAAACTTATCCGTCCAATAAAGTATAACACGATAATATTAAAATGTCACCTGTAAACTGTCAATTGCGGGCAATAAGAATACATTTTGAAATGGTAGTTTTATACGTTATTCGACGAATAAGTTTTATCCAAGGATTGAAAAATTAGCCCTTAATAACATCAAAATATAAATCTTGCCACTTTCATACCTAAAAGGACCTTTAAATGAACATAATTTCAGCTTGTTACCTACTAATTGTTGCGCTTAAAAAAGCTCATTTGTACATATTTTTGACAATTGCCATCTATCAATTAAACAAAATGGCCGTGAAGGTAATCTTGTTCATAATATTTCTCATCAGAAGTTACGAACAATTTTGTCCATAGAGATTTACGAAGCAAGAAGGTTATGTAACGAAATTATTTTAAACCCTAAATATTATAATATAGAATTGTGAGAAAATAAGTTCAGTAATGATCATATTATTATTTTTATTATTTACAACAATTTATTGGCAGATCCTGTTTGTCTGAACAGGTACATTCTAGGGAAGCTGCACGCTCCATCTTAGGCCACATCTCAGCTTACCATCAGGCGAGTTCGTGGTCAAGCGCTCCCCTATCGCAGCGTACAAAAAAAAAGTGTAAATTATTACTATTAGGTACTGAAGACTCAGAAGTAACAAATAATCTACTACCTGTTTACTTATCTCACTCAGTTTTATGACTTTATGATAACGTTACAGATAATTATTTACTCAGTATTTTAATATTTTTAATTCTGTATTTTTATTTATCTAATGTAAATAATTTTATTGTTAATTTATTATGTGGCAAAAAATTGTGTTTTTTGAAAATAAAAAATAAATATTATGTAAATAATGTCTCTGGACAATATTCCAGAGGTGGCGCGAACACCCTGTGATGGCGGGTGCATTTAAAAAAAAAAGTTACAGATAGCCTATTAAACAATAATTAGACGTTTATTTTCGTATTATGGTTTTCATCTTTTTATTATTCAGCTTTGGCCAAGTTATGTTTCAATGCAGTTAATGCAATGAGGATGAAAGTAGGTGAGCTGAGAGGGTCGAACAAAGAACACAATATCAGTTTTTATTTAAAGAAGAAAAATGAGCAATCAATGGACAAAGAAAATCTTTATTTATAAAAATGTGACCCGTTGTCCTTGGTCACGGCATCACACGTGAAAGGGTGGACCGATTTCGATAATTTTTTTATAATATTCCTTGAAGTACGAGGATGGTTCTTATGAAGAGAAAACGTAAACATGTACCACGGGCGAAGCCGGGGCGGATCGCTAGTGTTTAATACAAATTTCTGTGTCCCTTCGTCCAGCATACTCACCATGGAATCCTGATATTTCATGAATGTCAAAAAACTGTTCTGAAATAGTGCTAAATAGTGCCCAAAGGAAAAAAATAGTGCTCTTGTACTTGCGAAGTTATAGCCATAGTTCGATGAGTATGCTGGACGAAGGTTTCGCCCAGCATACTCACCTCCGTCCGGAGAATCTGTATACGCTTCAAACATAATTCATACTTCAAAAAATAGTTCCCAAATAGTGCCAAACGGTGCCCAAAAAGAAAAAACAGTGCTCGAATAACTTCGGAGTTATAGGCTTCGTTCAGTGAGTATGCTGGGCGTAGGTTCTACGCCCAGCATACTCACCTCAGTGCGCGAATATCGAACGAGCTATAGGTATAATTTACGTCTCAAAAAATTGTGCTTGAAATAGTGCCCAATATCAGTCCAATTTTTGCTTGACTTTTGACTTAGAAAACCATTAAATTTTAATGTAAACTTCTACATACTAACGTAAAATGGGGTACAGTCGTCGACACATGTTTTTGGACAAAAATATTAAACTTTCTAATTGTAGACTTCATGTTATTGGAAATAATTATGGTATTTTCTCACATGTCAAAAACTTTCGATTAAATGCATTATTATATATTTTATAAATAATAATAAATGAATGAAACTTTAAGCGTAAATGAAGTCTATTACTTCATTGCATTGTGTGTTTGTCTGAATAAAAACAGTCATTTGCAGCCAATAAAATTAATATCTTGAAAAATTGTAAAAAGGAAATTATACAGTTTCTTTTTGTATATATGTTTGGTTTTGCAACCCACTATGTAGTCAAACTCAAAAGCCGGCGTTATTATAATGATGTGCGACGAAGTAAACAAACAAAGAAACTGAGAAGCGCTTGTTCGTTTCGATTGCTTTGTGACACAAAATGGACCCTTATCACCTTCAAAATACAGATCAGTCTTGTCTAATAATCGTAAGATGTTAGGGCAGCGCCATCTAGTATTTAAACATAAACATATTCATTTGCGTCGCGGGCGCCGCGCGTCGTAAGCCCCATACCTATTGACCGTACGTGCATCCATTACTGCCACACTATATTGAACTTTATCACATGAGGAATACAGGTCAATTCCGTAAACGTTGTGGTACCGTCCTTGATCCGGAAAATGATTATTCTGAATAATTTTGTCAGTTGTAATGTAAGCATTAATAACAGCAACTTTATTTTTCATGCATGATTTACTTCATTTGATATCTTAATCCTTCAAGCGCCGTGATCTAGACAAAATATATAAAATCATTATTCCTAGCTACCGGGGTCCCATGCGACGCGCGAAGGCTTAATCATATTATTATAAAGTATTATTAAAATAATGTGTAATTAATAATATTGCGATTCTAAAGTAAATACTCCCTTACATAGACAATTAATAATTTACACAAGACAAAAATTGTTAGAAAGAAAGTTAATAATATTGTATTCGACTGTACTCAATGTAATGTATGTAGAAGTTTACAATCAAATTTAATGGTTTTCTAGGTCAAAAGTCAAGCAAAAATTGGACTGATATTGGGCACTATTTCAAGCACAATTTTTTGAGACGTAAATTGTACCTATAGCTCGTTCGATATTCGCGCACTGAGGTGAGTATGCTGGGCGTAGAACCTACGCCCAGCATACTCACTGAACGAAGCCTGTAACTCCGAAGTTATTCGAGCACTGTTTTTTCTTTTTGGGCACCGTTTGGCACTATTTGGGAACTATTTTTTGAAGTATGAATTATGTTTGAAGCGTATACAGATTCTCCGGACGGAGGTGAGTATGCTGGGCGAAACCTTCGTCCAGCATACTCATCGAACTATGGCTATAACTTCGCAAGTACAAGAGCACTATTTTTTTCCTTTGGGCACTATTTAGCACTATTTCAGAACAGTTTTTTGACATTCATGAAATATCAGGATTCCATGGTGAGTATGCTGGACGAAGGGACACAAATTTCTTGTCTCTAACTCTTCTCTGAATAAACTGCTTTCCAAACCGGTGATGAATGGTAAAACTATGTAATGATTCAAAAGTGCTTCTTTTAAATAATAGATACATATTTAACCACTTATAATTGTAACTAGCTGTGCCCCGCGGTTTAACACGCATTGCTCCGGTCCTTTTGGTCTTAACGAAATGACAAATGGGCTATCTAACACAGAAAGAATTTTTGAAATCGGACCAGTAGTTCCTGAGATTAGCACGTTCAAACAAACAAACTTTTTAGCGTTATAATATTAGATAGATTACCAATTTGTGGATGCTCCTACAAAGTACAAACCCATCTTGAACCCTCATCCCATTTCAATAAGCTATTTAATTTCCATATTTACGATGAAGTTAAAAGTAAGGGTGAATGTTTATTCGTGGTAAATGTACCTAAATACTCGTATTTATGGCAATTTGTTGAGCAACAATTGATCATCAATGTTGCTAAAAACTGTAGTGTTGTCGGACAAGGCCTAAACAACTTATGTATGTACTATTCACATATGTAATTAGCTTTAAGGTACTTTCTACAAAAAAATTATGATTCTAATTGTCTATCCACTCATACAGAATTAAGTTCTTTTTTTAGCACAAAAAAGAAGGGCTTACTCATTATTTTAACATTCTTTTACATGAATACATAATTGGTACTTATTTTCTAAACATACTCGCACAATATTAAACCTATAGAAGGTATATGACGTCACCAATAAACCGAATGACGTCACAACCTTCGAGAATATCCTCTGACTCACGATCCATTGAATCATTCGAATTGGAGTCATACAAGTTTAGTGTCAATACTTTTTCATGAGAATTTATTTCGAAGAAATGATTTTGATAAGAACGTACACGAGGAAGGAAAAAACATTAAATAAGCATTCTTTTAAAGTGTATTAATATGTAATTCACATCAGATTTATGTACTGTAATCTTACGTAATTAGTATTTGTTAATCAGTATATTTTACCTTTATTTACAAATAGCGGTCCGCCCAGGCTTCGCCCGTGGTACATATTTCGCAATAAAAGGTAGCCTATGTTCTTTCTCAGGGTCTAAAGATTGTCTGTGCCAAATTTCATCAAAATCGGTCTAGTAGTTTATACGTGAATAGTGAATACCATACATACATACAAACCTTTCCTCTTTATAATATTAGTATAGATGAAAAGTAATTCGAACAATAATTTTTAATTCCTTATATTGTGCAAATGTAAATCATAATAGCAATATGTAAACTACTTATAAAAATATATAATGTGTTTTGAGTAGGTACTTACCTATCCCATCTAAAGTAGAAAAGCACGTAATTGAAGAGATAAAATAAAATAATTTACGAACTGAACCCGAAACTCCGAACACAAAACCCAATGAATTAACCACTGCGCAATAAGGTATAAAATCAATATAAAATATGAAAGTCAATATATCAATAATACATATTAATAAACACGAAATTCGTAGCACCTTGAGAGCTACGCGGCTACGGGTTACGATGCGTAAATATGTTTTTTGATATTTAGTATTATAATTTATTTGATCTTCTTGGCTCAGTGGTAAGCGTACAAGCATTTGTACCGTATTTACTAAGTTCTATTCCCGACAGACACATGAGATGATTATGCAATCCATCTTGTGTTTGACTTTATTTTATAAATGTTAAAATAATTTAAAGATAGTGATGTGAGTTTGATTGACATTTAAAGATAATAAATTGCACTCTATCGAAAGGTAAACAGAATATTAGTTGAATTCTCTACATTAGTTTAAATTAAAATTTAAATATTCGAAACCACAGAATTGCTATATTTTTTTTTTAATTATTACCAATTTAAAAGTAGTCGAATTTAAGTTTGATTTCAGTTATGTAAATAGGTACTTAATTTTATCCGTTTGGAAGCTACGAAGCCGCAGCAAAACAAACATACAATTTTTTAACTTATAACAACTACAACTGATATAAGTTTGCGTTTGAAATTAATAATAATGAATAAAAGTTTAGATTGTACTTAACCAAAATATAATAATCCAACCAAACCTATTGATAAATAATAAACACAAGAATCAATTTGTTATTGCAACATATAGAGTAGGTTTACCATTAACCATTTCAAAAACCAATTCATAAC
This sequence comes from Colias philodice, assembly GCF_061535455.1. Lineage (NCBI taxonomy): Eukaryota > Metazoa > Arthropoda > Insecta > Lepidoptera > Pieridae > Colias > Colias philodice. Next base: position 9,893,986 of record NC_143092.1, read on the forward strand.
CAAAAAATAATATAAAACAAAACAGATTGCGCAAGAAAACCCAATACAAGTCCATCAAAAGCGAACTAATAAACAGGCTTATATATAATTTAGTATATAAAAATGTAAATAAGGCTATGTACACAACATCTGCATAGCCACGCATGCGCACTACACTGCTCGACGATCGATTTAAACTTACCTTATTCTAACTTATTCTATTTTGCTTATATTGTGTACATTCAGCGGAGAATCCGTCTGAGTTAAACCAATGTACACTATTCAATATACCTATATCAAATGAAACGGAGAAATATACAATACTACTAGCGGTCCGCCCCGGCTTCGCCCGTGGTACATATGAAAAATAGATGTTGGCCGATTCTCAGACTTACCCGATATGCACAGAAAATTTCATGAGAATCGGTCCACCCGTTTCGGAGGAGTATGCAGACTAACATTGTGACACGAGAATTTTATATATAAGAGATTATAGGTCTGAAAGACTTGTATGTTTGTATAATAGAGACAGGATGTAGTTATAATTCATTTTATAATAATTTCAAGTTTATTGTTATTTTATAAAACGCTTTATTAGAAAACCACGTTATTGCTGAGTCATATAAACTATTGATTACAGGTAAATTTCCTAATCATCCTAAAAATAATGTCTATTATAATAATAATGAGTTGAGCATTATAGTCCTTACTTGCATTTTAAATGCGAAGGTGTTTTGTCTATTTGTCAAGACACATGAAACAAGTTTCACTTCGCAACGGAGTGATTTTATGCTATAAAATCTGTGTTTGGAGATAGTTAGGAGGCTAGAGAGTAATATGGGTTACTTTTCCTCGCTGTGAAACACTCATTCTCATGGAAATTTTCTATGGCGAAAAGCTATAGTTATTATAAATTAGAAATTATTACTGTAACAAATGGGATAATATTTCATCTTTTGTAAACAAATACAGTACAGTTATGAGTTATGTAATGAAATAGGTAACATTTTTTTGAATAGCGCTCTTATTAGCTTTAGATTTTAGAGTTTTTATTATCTTTAAGTAATATAATAGCACAATTTTACATATTGTTTTTAATAAAGCATATTTTTAGTGAATTTACACATAAATAAACTTAGTTATGTGCTTAAAAGCAGGAAAATGATGTTTATTTTATATTGGTTTTTGATCGTGGGTTCTTAATTGGTATAAAATATAAATATATCTTCACAAAAAAGCAATTTGTGCATAAAAAACTTTATTTTTAATGATCAAATGATGTCACTAATATTAGTATTTTATTTTTATCTTTCTGAAGCTTGGAAAATGCTAAAAGACAGACCGGTTGCGAAATCGTATGTTCATTAAAACACATTTCAAAGTTATATTTTGTTAAAACAATATAAAATACCTATAAGTACATCTTCCAGTATCTTTCTTTTAGTTTTAAATGAAAATATACACTTAATGAAGCCAATGTGACAGACTTTCTGCTGTAGATTTCATAGAAAAAAAGAAAGTTATAAAGAATTTTCCGTTCAACTTTCCCAAGTTAAATGAGTAAGCAAATAAACATCTGCTAATGATTTTACTGTTAGCAATGTACCTCACTTTATTTTTATCCCTACTATAATATTATAAATGCGAAAGTAACTCGACTGTCTGTATTACGCTTTCCCGCTTAAACCTCTCAACCGATTTTGATGAAATTTGGCACAGACAATCTTTACAGTTTAGACCCTGAGAAAGAACATAGGCTACCTTTTATCAAAACACCACGCGGGTGAAGCCGCGGGCGGGAGCTAGTATTTTTAATATACAGGGTGACTGGTAATTCGACGTGATCCTTCAAAGGGTCATTTGCAACAAATTAAGTCCCGTTAACCAGGGGTCAAAAATGGATGGTTATTGAGCTATGACGGATTTTGATATGAAAATTTTCTGCCTTTTTACCAAAAACAATTAATTATGAAAAAAACTACTACACTGTTAACATTCAATTGATATTTTTTTGAAAGCCGAAGAATGAGCGATCAGTTAAAAAAAAAAACTTGCCCAAAACTTGCATCGTCTCAAAAAGAAAAGGGTCATAGCTCAATAACCATCCATTTTTGACCCCTGGTTAGCTGGACTTAATTTGTTGCAAATGACCTCTAGTAGGTATAACCCCTTTGAAGGATCACGTCAAATTACCAGTCACCCTGTATATACATTATATTTTGCGTGTATAAGTATTAATCGCAATTCCTAATAGATAATTTAACTTTGTGTAATTGTGTATGTGTATTACCTTTCGACAATCTTGTTCGTAAATACAGTCATCAGTATTCAGTATATTTTATAGCTGTTAATAACAACCACTGCATCGTAAAATGTTCAAATGTTAAAATTAAATTATCTTTTCATTGAATATTTATGATATTTTTAATGGGTGGAAATAATCAATTCATACTTACCTTACATAACTACTTGCCAAATCAACATAGTATCAATTACCTGTAAACAAAGAAAGCATACATTAAGGGCTTGGTCTAGTAGTGCAAACAAATGCATCCTGTCATCCTATATGTAAATAATACAAATGTACTAAGGGAAAGTTGCTCCACTTAATTTTTAAAAATTAAATCATTCGTATAATTTAATATTCGTAAAGTACCAAAAATGACAATTTGAAACAATTTTCGTGAAAATTACACCGGGTGATTTTTTTTTATCAGTACACAAAATTTGCGAATACTTTCTATTGATATCTTCAACTTCATGTTTATATAACTGATCAACTTTTACAAAGAAATTTGGACGAAATATAAAAAAAAATAAGCTTTCCATACAAAATGCATAACTCTATACATTTTTTTCGACCTAAGTTTCTTAGTGAAAGTTGTTCAGTTTAACTAATAAAACGGATAAACAAATTTTGTATTTAATAAAAAAAATGTAATGTTTGTGTTAAAAAATTATAAAATAGAAAAATACGCAAATGAAAACAAAAGATATTTATTTCTGACTAGCTTCCGCCCGCGACTCCATCCGCGCGGATGTCAGTCTTCGCGTCTTCTACAGATTTATTATATTATGTATAATATATAGATTTATATTGATAAACCTAATAAATCTTTTGCTAGCATTCTGATGCTTTATCGGTTGCACTGGATTTATCTCTTTTTTTTCAATCGCTTGAATGATATAGGATGGGTCCTTGATGGGCATCGAATACTGAAGTCTTGAATCAATCAATTCTGACAGTAGGCAATTTATGTAAAATCCAATAATGGTCCATCATTTTATTTTGCCTAAACGTTACATACTTTTTTATATATTCTATTTTTAACGAATGATTCACTCCAGTCCAAACAGCAAATAAGCAGACTTCTGCTTCTGCAACGTTTAGTTGTCCCTGAATTTGGAAAAAATAGTCATGATTCTTATCTAAGACAAAAGTGTTATTTTTTGCATTGTATTTCAAATATTAAATTTTTTTTAACCGCATCTTCCGCATTCATGTCTTTTGCCGGAATTAGACATTTAACTTCTACTAGTCCCATTTTCCCTTTTTGATATGGGAGTGTATAAAGTAAATTTTTTAGATATTTCTCGTTATACTTTTAAAAAGTTATTATTGTCATTTTGCTCATTAGGTAAAGTAATTTCGATATCAGTTTTAAGTTTTTTGATACCTGCAATAATAACGTCATAATCGCCTGCACATACTTATCGATTACACCCTGTATACAATCCACCATCCACATTCATAATGTTTTCCTGTCCTCCTCTCCTTTACGCTGTTCACCGATACATTTTACCACTGAAGGATGTTTCATTGTGATCAGCAAATTTTCACCACTGTTGTCGATTATTTGTTTTTCATTTTTAATCAGCAATTGGGAATCATCAGTTTTGTTTTTTGCAGATTGGTGATGTACCCTAACAATACGTCGAAAAGGGAAAGCATCAACGAATTATCGTTTTCGTCTTCTTTTTTTATTCTTCGCGTCTCTGTTACTTCTGTTTGTTTAGTTCTCAACCCCACTGAATTTTGATGATGTGATGATAATCCATTCGTTTTAATATTGGTACTTAGAGTTTTTTGGTAGTTTTGTAGTTAGACTAAACTAGAAATGGTGGACTAAATTTGTCAGCGCGTCTGTAAGATCAGAATATAAAACCAACATCCTGTATTTAAGTTACAAAATTAATAATCAAACAACATGCCGCTACGTTGAAAATGACTAGAAGAAAAAATTAAAACACCTCGGATCAATTTTGGAGTAAACAAATCATTTTCCCCGTATGGGGATTTCCCCGGATGAACTTGGGAAGTTCAAGTTCTCAATACAAGTTTATATTATATTTCGTATTTCTCAAACGAAAAATAAACATTTTTGGAACTTCAAAAAAATTATATTATAAGAAAATTTATGAGCTTACTTTAGTTTTAAAGAAATATACATCCCTTTACTGACACCCCGTAAAATAAAGAAATTGTTGCCAATCACCTTTGCAATCTATTTGGTTTCATTAACTTTATGTTCGAAGATAATTTTTTTTCTAGTAGTTACACGCGTATTTTTTTCGTTTATTTTCCATATCGAAATCAAATGTTTAAAAATACGAATATTTGCACAAAACTAAGATAAAAATAATCAATTAACAAAAATATTAAATTTAATGAAGTAGAGCAACTTTCACTTCGGTATGAAGGAAAATCGAGCGTAGAGCACACGTCAGAACGCTCCGGCCCAAGGAGCGCGACTAAAGAAATTCGCTAGGATTTTTCCTTATTATTTTAAATATTTTTTTAATATTTAAAGAATTATCAAAATTCAAAAAAAATTTTTTTTAAAGGATTAATACACATTGGTCTTCAACCAACTCGAATAAATTAATGGAAAAAATAACTTTTAGCAGTATTTATCAATCGATTTTGTAAGGCAAAAAATGGGAAATTTAATGAATTTATAACGCTCTAATTAAGAAAATCATAAGTTTTTCGGCAATTGTATTCAGCAGTTTTTAATAACGACTATATAAGGATAATAATGCGCTGATCAGATTATGTAAATTGTAATCGGTTGCAACGTAGTGAGTGCACAAACTTAGCTCGAAATGATTTTGGGGGAAAGAGACTTATCTTGAAAGCCTGATTAAGGTAACATAAAGTAACTTTATAAATGTGAAAAAATTCACGCGCATTGCGTATATAACACTAATTGATAAACAAGAAAAAAAAATTCAGTTTATCATTTCATTAGCCGGGAAAAAATTGTCAAATAACTTGTTGAAAACGCAATTTTGCTAGACTGCAGCCTTAATATTTCAAAGAATTCAAAAGTTCGTTTAAAATTTAGTTCGCTTGATGGAAGTACCACATAAGGCTTTTTTTAGGTTTATATTTTATATTATGATTCTACGAAATAAAAAAAAATATAAACACATGTTGAAGTCAATTAATATATTTAATTTGGAGAATGAATGTGACTTACAAAATCAGATCGTTTACAAGCTTTTGTTACACAGATGTGTGTTTTTTATAAAAAATATGCATATTATATTCGTCATTTCATATATGTACATATTTGCAATATGAGAAAAATGTTTCTCTATAAAAAATATGTATTCCCATTGTTACGCAAAGGGAAGACAAACATACACTTATATTTTTGAAATTAGTATGTGACCTGAACATTGAACAACTCAAAAAGGAGTTAAAAAGATTTCAACGACTATTTTGCATTTTCACATTTCAAAATTTATTCTTTCACATATTGTAGAAATGATATTAAGTTTAAAATTATGACAAATAAGAATGAAAGCGTAACTAGTTTTTCCTGCGACCTCGTCCATCATTGTTTGCATAATATGAGTACGATACTTGTAGGTAATTTTTATGATCAGTTTTAAAGATCAGCTAATAAATTGAATCGAATAGGTGATTAAATAACTACCTATCTATTAAAATTGTGAATTATAATAAACTAGCTTTCCGCCCGAGGCTTCGCCCGCGTAGTAAATAAAAATTCGAATTGTTCCCGTTCCCGTGTGATTTCCGGGTCTCAAAGTGGTTGAAGCGTGAAGAAGAGACAAACAGACAGAGAAGCTTTCGCATTTATAATATTAGTTAGGATTCTCAAGGAAAAATTTCGCTATAAAATCTCTGTCGCGTTTATTTTCCGACGATAAGTTCCAGAGCATTGAAAAGAGAAATTAATTAATTAAATGAATGCTATGTACACAATTGAATAAGATTGATGTAAGTACTAAGTAGTTATCTATAATGTTTTCTAAAATAGTAATTATAAAATTCATACAACACATGTACCTAACTATGTCTCTAAACAAAACTATAAGCACTGCATTATTAGTCAGTTTGTCGCAGTTAACCTTCAAAACAATTACATCGCTTTTACCTCAGTTTTACTAGCCGCAATAAACTGCTATAATATTTTACAAAAACTAACATACCTCATATTAATTATTATACAGACAAAGCCGCGGTTTACAACTAGTCATATTCATAAGTGCAATAGATTAACATTCCAATACGGCGCGCGAGAGCGTCCCCGTTTCATGTGAAAATGCGCACACACGCGCGGCGCCGGCGCACGCACACATGCTCGTGTTCGTGTAGGATGTACTACATCCTGTACTATGTAGTTGATATTATTGTACTAGCTGTGATATTATTGTACTCGAAAGCATGTATTTTTTTATAGCTTATGTGTTGTTCTGATGTATAATCTATATTATTTTAAAGTTTCATCAAAATCCGTTCAGTGGTTTTCGAGTAAATGAGAAATAAACGTTTACATTTTTAGTTATGTACCTTGTAAGACTAGTAGGATTTAAAATATGATGGTATTTCATTGTAAATGTTTGTTATATAATGAGGATAGATTGGCTTGTTTACAAGTATGTTGTTCCGAAATAGCAAATAACAAAGTATTAGTAGTTAATACTTACAAAGTATATGAACAGTTTTAAAGTCTTACATTATTGTAATTTGTACGGTATTTCATCATTGTATTATGCTTTCTGTATATTATTTCCTATAGCAAGCCAGCAACCTTGTTCCTAAGAAAAATGTAAAAAATCTCCTAAATAATAAGTCTCATTTTATTTGTTGTTATCCCGAGCCAGATTCGGTAGAGCCGGCTATTCAGGCTTTTTGATATTGATTATTTTTACTTTTTTAAAGAAAGAAATTTTATACGTAATTAGAAGCAAAAGTAAAATTTGAAAATAAATGAGATAACCCGTGATTCGTTTCGTCAGTATCTATTTGATTAGATACTGACGAAACGAATCACGATAGGGTATTTAATATTTATTTAAAAGTTCGTATGTACAGGGTTACTTGTAAAACACCAGCAACCTCGCAGGACAAGATAGCTAACATCATAAGTAACAACATTTGTTCTACGACTTTTGATAATTTGTTAGATTTTATTTTCATACAAAAAAATTTACCTTATTCACAAAATTACAATTCTATTTTTGGTATGACTTACAAAATGTTTATAGATTGAATACTAAGAACACTGAAACTAGACAAAATATACACATCTCAAAGACCTTGAAAGGTTAGAGCTCAGATAACAATAATTAGGTTTCTCCAGAGCTTCAATTTATCTTATGATAAATACCCAAAATTGTAGAGTAATTTAGTGTAGAAAATAAAAACTTTGCTGAAATATTATCAGGTTCAATCATGTTGGAAAAATTGTGACGATACAGTATAGCATTTAGCGATGGGAAGATTTTGGACGATGGAAGTTTCCGTTCCGATATATTATAGGAATAGGTAATATATGAAAGATCGAATCGAGCCGAGTGTCGTATCCTCCTCTGTGATATGAGGAATTTAGCAGCAAGATTAATTGATAAACTAATCCATACTAATATTATAAATGCGAAAGTAACTCTGTCTGTCTGTCTGTTACTGAATCACGCCTAAACTACTGAACCAATTTTCATGAATTTTGGTATGGAGATATTTTGATACCCGAGAAAGGACATAGGCTACTTTTTATCCCGGGAAAATGACGCAATCCCGGAAATCCCACGGGAACGGGAACTATGCGGGTTTTTCTTTGACTGCGCGGGCGAAGCCGCGGGCGGAAACCTAGTACAAAATAATACTATATTTAGGTGATGACTGATGCACGGTGAACCTAACGCAGACAGACAGACTCCTGAAACGCATATTTGCATTAACTTCTATTCATCCTTTGTATTAAATAAATCGGAATTGTCTTTAGAGAAGTTTTCAAAACATTTAAAATTAAAAGATTGTCAGGCACATACTTAACAGAGAGAATCCAAAAAAAAAAAGATATGAGTAAAATACTACAAAGAGACATACTAAATATTATTTATTAGTAAGTAGAAACCTATTTTACAGCATAATACATACAAAAAATGCAACAATAAAATTCAATAATTATTCTCAGTTGCGTACACGAACAAACAAAACCAAAGCAATGAGTTACACAAGCTTATTTGAACATAAATACAAATCCACGGCGTGCTCTCAATAAATCTCTTAGTGTAACGAAGCAGAGCGGGCCAAGTTAATTATAATAAGGAAATAATAAAACCGGCCAAGTGCGAGTCGGGCTCGCGCACAAAGGGTTCCGTAGCAGCAAATATAATAAATTACAGTTAAATCAACCTATCTCAAAAACTATAAGAGATACTTTGATCAAACCAAAAATCGTTGAAAGAGTTAATTAGCATGCATCACCTCTATTTTTTTTAGAATTTTATACCCCGTAGTTATAAAAATAGAGGGGGGGGGACATACTTTTTACGACTTTGAGAGCTGATATCTCAAAAACCGTTCACTTTAAGAAAAATGTTTTTTAGAAAACTTTATATCATTTTAAAAGACCTTTCCATTGATACCCCACACGGGTATGTACATCGAAAAAAAAAATTTCATCCCTCAGTTACATGTATGGGGGGCCCCACCCCCAATTCTTTTTTTTACTATTTAGTGTCATATTTTTGTAGCGGTTCATACAACACATATTCCCATCAAATTTCATCACTGTAGTACTTATAGTTTCCGAGTAAATCGGCTGTGACAGACGGACAGACGGACAGACGGACAGACGGACATGACGAAACTATAAGGGTTCCGTTTTTGCCATTTTGGCTACGGAACCCTAAAAACGCAAGCGAGGGGTTCGCCGCCATCTTGTTGTGCGCTTGCCGCTCATGACGCGCAACCATGTGTTCGAAATTTAAAATTTGAATTCAAAATTTCATTGACGCGTTCGATTCTATAGTTTTTCTGGAATAAATTAAAAAATGTTCGATTCGATGGAAAGAACAATGGCCAAATTTGTATAGGAGCTGGACTTGACTTTTATTTTTCGTGTCCCAAGACAAACTATAGTTAGATTAGTTTGTTTTTATGTTGTAAACACCATACCGTTTGAAAATCACCTCTAAATAGCCACAATTTATTAGACTAAATACCAATTGTCTTTCAGTCTTCAATACTCAAGTTGTATATGTATTGACAAATCGAGTAATGGTTGCTTATAGGAGTAATTTATGAATTGTAATTTAGGAGTAGGTACTTAAATGAAAGAAAAAGGCTTGACAAAAATACTTTTTATTCTTCATCCTCTCTTACAACTATTTTACGATTTTATAACTTGTCGATGACAAATGACGTTCCGTTGTACGTAATTCAGCTTACTATGAACCTACATCATTATTTTTATGACAATAATTCAGTGCATAATAAATATAGTAGTTGATTTGATGTCTACAAACTAATTGGATTGAATTATAATAAACAACTATTCAGAAAAACGGAAATAATTATAGTCTTTCAATATTGAGTCAATTTATACGCGAAATGAATCGTCTTTAGGTGCGTTCTGAAACTATTATTTTGAATAATTTCGAAACATTTACAAAAACAAAAATAAACGGATATCTTTTTTTTGTGGCTACTTAGAGAGGTATTTCTTGTGTTTTTTAAAGACCTTAAAAATAGGGGTATTTTTCATATATATGGCATATTGGGACGCCATCGTTTCGTCATCTGGTACGATTTGGCCAACCTCCTTTCTAGAATGTATTAATAGTTGTGGGGATAATCAATTAGTTTCAGACTATATTTATTTATTAAGACAATATTGGTTTTATCGTTGATGAGTTTTTAATGTTTGATCCGAGTAAAAATAAGTCACGAGTCACGACCAATAAGTACCTATGGAAAATGTAGAATGTAATTTTTTTAAAAGAATCATCAAAAATATGATAATAGGGCAGTCCCTCTACTACCTAAATCTCTATATTATATTTAGATTTGAAAGCAACAATACTTGCTTTTGATCTTAAAATATTGTTAAGAACACCCCCTAAGCTATTTTTTTTAAATGAATAAATAATAACCTAAGCTAATACATACTTACATCAGGATTCAGGAATCAGAATGTAAAAAATACAACAGTTAATAATTTTAAAGTAACATTGTTTCCTCATATTACAAGTTTATTCTAATAATTTAAAAAGTCTGTATCATACAAGAAACGATCAAATTATCTGTTACTCCATACCTAGGGAATAGCTAGAATTAACTTTACTTATTTATAACTTGTGTTCCACGAAGCTATTACACTTAATGAATAACTTCGTATAACATTTCTAACTTAATTAGAATATTTACCGTTATTCTAACGAAAACTTGAGATAACTTTGTCCCTTGTCCCTCATGGGGCAGATGCATTAACACCTGTTTAAAAGTTTATTTAAAATGCATTTAATAAGCTTTATTTAGATGATCTATCAATATTAGTAACTCAGTAAGTACATACTAGCTTTCCGCCCGTGGCTTCGCCCACGTTTTCAAAGAAAAACCCGTTCCCGTAGGATTTCCGGGATAAAACCTATCCTTTCTCGGGTATCAAAATATATCTATACCAAATTTCATGCAAATTGGTTCAGTAGTTCAGGCGTGATTGAGTAACAGACAGACAGACAGAGTTACTTTCGCATTTATAATATTATAGTACGAGATCCGGCTGCAGGATCAGTGCGTTCATCGGTTTTTTGCTGAAAACCGAATTTTTATGTATATTTATAATTAGGAGAATATATATCGACTAGGTTGCCAGTCAAAATTTGGCCGCAAGCATGTTTAATTAAAATTTTTCTAATCGATTTTTGGGAAAAAAATTCGTTCACTTGTTTTTTGAATAAAATGTAGTCTACATCACGTCAAATCCAAAAAATCCAAGTATTTAAAACTAATTATTCTCAACAGCGTAATTACGCTATGTACCCTACATATTTGTTATGCTATCCGCCTAATGGAGGTCAACGAACGGCACTCGAGGTTATCTCTCGTGCATTTGATGCAGCTCCGAGTGAACGATACATGAATATATTTCATGTATTGAATACGTGGTGGTTAACTTAATGTAGGCAGCATTATATTACACGTATTATCATGTATTATGTCGCATCTTACTAGCTCTGTTTCTTAATATGTAGTGCCTAGCTATTTAGGCTCTTGCCTAGGCTCTTAATTTAAACGTTCAGTTAACAGCCCAAATAAGCTATTAAATTAAACAGTTGGGCTCGAGATTGAATGATATAATAATCTATAGGTGAATATTTGCCTAGCCAAACGAACTCGACTCTTAATTGTATAGGAGGGATATTTGCAGGACAATTTTCACACATAGCACGATCTGATCAAATATTGGCCCTGTAGCTATCAAGCTATAACTTCCTTCCCTATTAAAGTTAATAAATATTTATACGGTGCTATTGTAAGGCTTTCGCCTTAATAAAATAGCACCTACAGTAGGAACGAAATTGGAGATGGCATTTTACAGAGTTAACTTTTTCAGAAATACCTATCTCAACAACATGAAAATAACATAATTATTTGCGTAAAAGCCAATTTGACCAAATGAAATTTCCTGACCTAAAAACACATCGTTATTACTTAACTATACATATAATTTAATATACACTGTACAATCAATCCAACATCTTACATCTTACGAGATACATCCACGTCACATCCAGAGGTCTAACCAGCTTCGACAAACTTCGGCAATTTCCGTAAACGCTGTCACCCATAAACGGATCCTTCACATAAATAGATGCTTGGCAGTTTATCAAGACGAGCCTTATAAAAATTTATTCGGTCTCTTATTTGAATAAGGGCCGATATTTCAATGCTTGGATAAAACTTATCCGTCCAATAAAGTATTACTTACACGATAAAATTAAAATGTCACGTAAACTGTCAAATACGGGCAATTAGAATACGTTTTTTAAAAATGGTAGTTTTATACATTATTCGACGAATAAGTTTTATCCAAGCATTGAAAAATCGGCCCTAAATGTATTAGTCATTGACAGAAGTAGGTAGGAGTAAGACCATGTAAAGCAGAATTTTCTATTTAACAGAGAACTTTTATAGAGTAACAATTTAAAAACTATGTATTAGTTTTACAAATGTAAACAAAAGTATATTTACAGACAAAATAAGCTCATCTATGCAAATCTTCAATCTACGCGAAGAGTAATAATTTCAGGAAAGCCCAAGGTATCAGTCAAATCATTTACGCATAAAGTGAACAAGAGTGTGTCAAAAAATAAAAAATAATTTGTTTGTAGATAATATGTGGAACTACTGAACTGTTATATGATGAATGATATAATATTATGTCTATAATATCATTCTCTCTATAATATTATGTATATGTAATAAGAGCCCGTGGATCCACTCGCTGTGAAAAATTTGGCTTTTATCTAATCACTACATAGTATAATAAAACAAAGTAGCTTTCTCTGTCCCTATGTCCCTTTGTATGCTTAAATCTTTAAAAGTACCCAACGGATTTTGATGCGGTTTTTTTAATAGATAGAGTGATTCAAGAGGAAGGTTTTAGTATATAATTTATTAGGTTTTAGGCAAAGCGGGCGAAGCCGCGGGCGGTAAGCTAGTACAGACTATATTTCTGTACATAAGATTTCATGCAGTTCACACTCTTTATATGTGAAAAAAAAAACAAACAACTACCCATCGATCAAAACCTTTATTATATGAACACAATAGGCTTACAAATAACATCGTCAAATTAACTATCTCTTGACTAATTTTCACCCTCCATTACATCCCCTAAGTGTAATTTTCGTAACACGATGAATAAATTAACAGCAACAAATCAGTACAGCCATTTAGTCATGAATATTAAAATTGCCCATATACTTTGTACAAACTTTCAGATATAATCTATATCCATACTAATATTATAAATGCGAAAGTAACTCTGTCTGTCTGTCTGTTACTCAATCACGCCTAAACTACTGAACCAATTTGCATGAAATTTGGTATGGAGATATTTTGATACCCGAGAAAGGACATAGGCTACCTTTTATTGCGAAATATGTACCACGGGCGAAACCGGGGCGGACCTCTAGTTACTAATAAATAAATAAATAAATTATTTAATCTTTATTTAGGAGTAACAAGCATTACAAACACAATACACAAAAATTACATACAAAAAACTATAAAGCTGATGAGTTGGTTTGAACGCGCTAATCTCAGGGACTACTGGTCCGATTTGAAAAATTCTTTCAGTGTTAGATAGCCCATTTATCAAGGAAAGTTATAGCTATATTATGTCATCACGTTATAACCAATATAAGCGGGTAAATACTCGGGAAGCTAGCTAATTCTTATATATAAAAATGAATCGCAAAATGTGTTGGTAAGCGCATAACTCGAGAACGGGTGGACCGATTTCGTTAATTCTTTTTTTATTATATTCCTTGAAGTACGAGGATGGTTTTTACGTAGAGATAACGTAAATATGTACCACGGGCGAAGCCGGGGCGGACTGCTAGTCTTATATATAAAAATGAATCGCAAAATGTGTTGGTAAGCGCATAACTCGAGAACGGCTGAACCGATTTCGATAATTCTTTTTTTATTATATTCCTTAAAGTACGAGGATGGTTCTTATATGTAGAGAAAACGTAAACATGTACCACGGGCGAAGCAGGGGCGGACCGCTAGTCATCTATAAATATAGGCATATATACCACATATTAGTACATAGTTATAGCAATAGGTACTAATAATAGTACTTAGAAACTGTACTCAATACGAATGTTTTCGACCTTATCTATCAAGCCTGATCTAATTAGTTTATAGCAGTAATGGTCAATTATTCAAATTAATTATAATTCGAGATGTAATATGAAATTAGAACAGAATACTTGTAATTAATTAGTTATGTAATTACTACTTATAACTAAGACGAATATTTGTGTATGTTTGTATATACTACTAGCGGTCCGCCCCGGCTTCGCCCCTGGTACATAATATTTACGTTTTCTCTACATAAGAACCATCCTCGTACTTCAAGGAATATAATAAAAAAAGAATTATCGAAATCGGTTCAGCCGTTCTCGAGTTATGCGCTTACCAACACATTTTGCGATTCATTTTTATATATAAGATTCAATGTATACGCGAAGGAACGCTTAAAAAAGCTTTGGCAATGACTAATTAAAGGTTTTAGGGTAATTTAAAATATAAACAGTAAAAACTGTTATTAAAGGCACCATAAAAATAAAAATACGTATTACTATTCTACCTATTGACTATTCGAAACTTCGGGAATAACCCTAATCGGAATTTGCCAAACGAACTTTAAAACCCACACGAAGTATCACTTTTTCCTATTTACATATACACTAGCGGTCCGCCCCGGCTTCGCCCGTGGTACATATGAAAAATAGATGTTGGCCGATTCTCAGACTTACCCGATATGCACAGAAAATTTCATGAGAATCGGTCCACCCGTTTCGGAGGAGTATGCAGACTAACATTGTGACACGAGAATTTTATATATAAGATATATTCCATATACATGTTTAGGATATAGCACAACATTGTATCCAGGGAAAATCGTCTATATTTAGATAATAATAGACAGTAAATTGGTTTGAATTACGTTTTTACCATTAAACTAGTTGTCATCCGCGGCATTGTATTTTCAGTTTTCCTTGATTTCTTTTTCCGACCCAAATATCGACCAATAGAATTGCACCAATCGACGTCACGTGGTACAACCTACATGGTATTATACTGATAATTTTTTGAAAATTTTCTCTGGTCGTTGACGTCAAACTGACAGGTTCAATTCAATTGTGAAATTATTGGCCGCCATTTGGGACGGAAAAATAATCCCCCGAATACCACACGAGCTTCAAAATTATCTGGCATTTCCCTTAAGGTTCCCTGCAAACAAATAAAGTTTTTCAGGAAAAATCACTCGCGCTTCGCGCCTTTGATTTTTTAACCTTGACTAAAACTTGACTCCTTCATTTGTTTGCAACGAACCTATCGGAAAATACCCGATAATTTTGAAGCTCTTGTGGTATTATAAGTGATAATTATTAGCCCTTTGTAGATATTAACCATGTGTTTAATTCTTACACGGGGGAAAATATTTTTTAATATAGCATAGTAGATACATCCTGCATTATAACTCAAGAACAGCTGAACGGATTTTAATAATTTATATTAGGTACTTTTATTCCTCTTAAATTTTCGGGTTGTCTGGCAGAAATCGCTTACAGCGATAAGACATTATTACTTGTATTGCTCTTAGTTTCTAATCCTGCATTTAGTGTGCAATAAATAATTTTTCATTCATTCATACTTTAGCTTTGTCTCAAACCTAAAGGGACATAGGGACAGAGAAAGCGACTTTGTTTTAAATACTATGTAGTGATTACTTGGGCGGGTAAGTTTTCCGCCCGATTGTTTGTAAAACTTTATATAATTGTACCGATAAAAGAAAGTAAACAGACCGCAAATTAAATTTAATAAAAAAAACCTTAACCTTATATTAAACCTAGCCTTAAATAATAAAATAAAGCTCTCTAGATATTTAATTTAAAGCTACACGAGAGAGCTTATTTGTCATAACTATTAGGATAATAGAATCTTCTAACGATATTCCATGCATATCAAATTATGAAAGGGAGATGGGCTATTTTTGGTGAGATGAATGTATTTAAATGAGACTAATATAACCCTTCTTTTGGTATCTTTACTGTCGAGTTGTTGATGTATCAAAATGTGGTTCACAGAATGAATACAATTCACAACTTTTTTCAATAGACCGTATATGTAATTGGTTATACTGATCTATACTAATATTATAAAGCTGAAGAGTTTGTTTGTTGGAACGCGTTAATCTCAGGAACTACTGGTCCGATTTGAAAAATTCTTTCGGTGTTAGATAGCCCATTTATCGAGGAAGGTAGAGGCTATATATTATCACGCTCAGACCAACAGGAGCGGAGCAATGCGAGTGAAACCGCGTGGCACAGCTAGTACTTAGTAGACTATTAGATAAGTGAAAATGTATCCAGGTGGTTTGTAACTCTTTCTGGCAAAAACAGTTGATCGGGTATGTACCAAATATGGTACCTACAGAGATAGATTAAAGTTCGAATTAGCACATAGGCTATTTTTTCAGGCACATAGGCTATTTTTTCAGGCACAAGGCGAACAATACCACGAACTCCAGGTTTTATGACTAGTATTATTTGGTTTAGAAAAATACCTTATAGTTTTTAAATCCGAATATCCGAATTTTAAAAAATCAAATCAAAATATTCACGATTCAGTATTTTTCCAGTATTGACTGAAAACATAATTTATTCTCTCTTCTAGTTACCATATTTAATTTATTACCATTTCCAAGGCGCAGATGATTTATAGCGTGATCGTTAAAATATTATTCATAGATCGTCTTTCAGGTGTCTCCTTGATCAATTTTCATGCTATTTTTAAATATGTAAAATATTATTATTGTACTCTCTACAATACCTAACCTTATATAGGTAGGTATCGATTTTAGTTTTCGATCTAAATCGAAGCTATGTATAATGATATTAACAAAGGAGTTAAAAGGTAAATAAAATTTGATTTCTAGTTTTAATTTGACGGAATGAGTGGAATCATCAATGGTCATCATTTTATTGATTCCTAGTATGTGTTAATTATATGAGTTTCATCATCATCATCAGCCCATATACGTTCCCACTGCTGGGACACGGGCCTCCTATGAGGGTACAGGCCATAATCCACCACGCTGGCCAAGTGCGGGTTGGCGGATGACACATGTCGTCGAACTTTTTTTTTTTTGATTCTTCGACATGTCGGTTTCCTCACGATGTTTTCCTTCACCGTTCGAGTAGTGGTAATGTTACAACATGCGCAGATAAATTGAAAAATCAATTTATTTCCTGCGCGCTCGCCCGGTCTCGAACCCCGAACTTATGGATTCGAAGTCCGAAGTCTCACCACTGAGCCACCACTGCTCTTATTATATTATAATTATATGAGTTTATCTAAGTCTAAAGTTTATTTGAAATATAAATTCACTCTCCTTCATTAAAAAAAATAGTTTTTGTATAAATACAATCGCAATAATAACAGCTCTTCTATTATATTATCTAGATTATCTAGATAAACAATAAGATATAATATATTAGAAATCTTATTTATCTCAGTATTAAGATAACGAATCAACGTTAGCGTAATATTCCAATAAATGACCGATTTTCATTCAATAAAAACATGACTAACCAAATACGAAAACATATTATATCTACGTTTTTAATAACTTTTATATCCAGCTTAAAAATCCGCATAGTTCCCGTTCCCGTGGGATTTCCGGGATAAAACCTATCCTATGTGTTAATCCCTTATTAAATTACCCTCTATATGTGTGCTAAATTTCATTGTAATCGGTTCAGTAGTCTTTGCGTGAAAGAGTAACAAACACACACATACACACCCTCACAAACTTTCGCATTTATAATATTAGAGGACATTACAATACCACTGCCAACAAATTTCATTTCCTCATCATTTTATTAGTAATTCCCAAATCCCCGTAAACTAACATTCAACACCAATACATAGCAAGTAAATAACCAAAGAAACACTTCACAAATGATTGTATATCGTCATATACCAAAGGTCAAATATATAAGAATATGGAAGGTAGCGCCATCTAGCGGCGGCTGGTGTCAACCGCTCCACGTGTAAGCTACAAGGGTGAGTCGACTTTATTAGTCTCAAGTTTACTATACTATTTATAATCCATACTAATATTATAAATGCGAAAGTAACTCTGTCTGTCTGTCTGTTACTCAATCACGCCTTAACTACTGAACCAATTTGCATGAAATTTGGTATGGAGATATTTTGATACCCGAGAAAGGACATAGGCTACTTTTTATCCCGGGAAAATGACGCAATCCCGGAAATCCCACGGGAACGGGAACTATGCGGGTTTTTCTTTGACTGCGCGGGCGAAGCCGCGGGCGGAAACCTAGTAGGCTATATCTCGCTAAGACCAACAGAAGCGGGGCACTGCGGGTAAAACCGCGGAGCTCAGCTAGTACTTTATATATCCATTTATAGCTATATCTATATAAAGTAGCTAGCTAGATTCATGCGGCTTCGTTTATGTGCTACGAGGTTTCTATGAAGCTTCTTGTTGCAAAATAGTTATGAGTATGTTAATTGCGTTGTTGTGACGTGGAAAATGGACAAATAGACAAACAATTAGTAATGAAGATATCGATTTATATTGCACTTGTTTGCAAATTGATTGCACATGGTAGAGTTTGATTATTGAGTGTCTAAACTTTTAATATATTTTATGACCCATACCTACTTACGAAGATGTGTTCTATGTAATAGTAAATTTAAAACAAATCTACGAAACGTTTATAACAATAACTATAATTATGTATGCATCCAATTAAAGCCTACAATTTTATTCTAGACATCTTTGGCTTCATCCAAAAGCATTTTTCGTAAACGTATACAATTAGATCAAACTGTTATTTTGAAAACTGTTTAAATTATAAATAGGTATTAATAATTCTTATATCTTCACTAATATTATAAAGAGGAAAACTTTGTTTGTTTGTTTGATTGTAATGAATAGGCTCATAAACTACTGGACCAATTTTAAAAATTCTTTCACCATTCGAAAGCTACATTATGCACGAAAGAAAGCTACATTAGGCTAGGTTTTATCCCGGAAATCCCATGGGAACGGGAACTATGGTTTTTCTTTGAAAACGCGGGCGAAGCCGTGGGCGGAAAGCTAGTTTCAACATAAATGACAAACTTATATTTTTTCCACCTTGTATCTTCCTACATTAAAGTACTTCACAAATTTTAATGCGTTTATACCACATATTATGCGACTGTATGGGTGATTAAAAATTTAGTGCATGATTCATCTCGATTCGTCATCGAGAAGGCGTGATACATAATAAGGAACAAAAATGTAGTTTTTAAATTTTACTAGCTGCTCCTTTTTCACTGATATCTATTTAGTAAGTCTATCTTTGTAAATATTATTTATTAAGTAATTAAGTAAAAAATTAAGTAATTATTTTAATCCAGGTACAGACAAAACTAATAATGTGAAAATCATTAAAATCCTTTCAGCCGTTATTGAGTTATAAGTGGCCTAACTACCACAACCTAATACATTTATTTATATAAGGGCTGATTTTTCAATCCTTGGTTAAAACTTATCCGTCCAATAAAGTATTACACGATGATATTAAAATGTCACCTGTAAACTGACAAATACAGGTAATTAGAATACATTTTTCAAATGGTAGTAATACGTTATTCAACGAATAAGTTTTAACCAAGGATTGAAAAATCAGCCCTAAATGTAAAATGGCTACAAAAATAGAAGGCTTTAAGACATAACAAACAATTAAATAATTACAGGTAACATAATATCGATAACATTTAAACCTTGTTTATCGTCGATGTCTGAAGAGAGACGCGTAGGCGAAGGCTTTCGTTGAATGCCAGGTTGAATGTCTTACTTAAATTGCTTACAGGTTAGAAAATAGAATCTATTTTTATTCACTTACTAGCTGTCCCGGCGAACTTTGTACCGCCCTGTCAATGAATGTTGTGTCACCTTTTAGCTGAACTAATTTAGGCTTTGATGAACGTAATACAATGATACAAAATAAATAAAGATATAATAAATAATAGATATAATTTTTTTTTAATTTTATTTTTTTCTAGCTGGCCCGGCGAACTTCGTACCGCCCAGTCAATGAATGTCGTGTTACCTTTGGGCTTGGAACTAATTTAGGCTTTGATGAATGGAATACAATGATACAAAATAAATAAAGATATATAACAGCATTTTATTTCGATGAATAACACATAGGTATAGGAAAAAGAATAAAAAAAACAATAATTAGATACTTGATTACTTCATACACGTGCCAGAGAAAAATTATCGAATTAAACTACGGTTTGCAGCCTGGGATGCTTTTCATTCTTTAACTGGTGTCGACCACGAAATCGTTTCCTTTCACTTTAGTTATGATAGTTCTACCACTATCATCTTGTTGCCTGTGATAGTTTCTACAGTAAATTTTCGTGGATTCCTTTTGGAACACTCGCTGTCAACCATGCATGGTGATTGGCGGTTGATGGTGCCACACGGTCCATCAATCATATTCGTGATTACAACATAATGTCGGTCTGGATCGATTGAATACAGCCATCATTGAATAATCCGAAAGATGTGTTGCTTTAATGTAACTCATTGCTTGAAAACACGTGTGGTAATGTCGAGCCGATCACTTGATAATTGTCCGGGACGCAGCAGTAGAATAATTTCCATCCATTTTGGATTTCATGTAAATGTAATGAATAGATCCAGGCCGACCATAATGACGAACATATTATGTCATTGCATCTTGCGCATATTCATGCGTATGACTTGGGCTACCTGTGTAATGTGTATGTCGCCGGTAAAATAGCACCTAAGCACCTAAATAGCCCAATATTTTCTGCATCTTCTTCTCTGTGCTAATTGCATCGCGTAAATGGATGTAATCTTCAAAACGCAATTTAGCTTGGTTCAATCGAATGAGCCAGGGCCTCCGTTTCAATTTTAACGTTATAATATTATTTCAACGCAATATTGTTGAAGCAGTCGACGAAATCGCGACAAATAGTTGTCAGAATTTTTACATTTTTAGAGATTTTTTTTAAAATAATTAATCGAACTATCCTTCTTGGTTAGTTTCCTCACCGAAAATACCTTATCAATTTCTGAAAGCACGCGTAAACACAAATATTTGAGGAATTTTTATGTATCTGCTTTAATTGCACTTTTCAATAATTGATTTAAAAAAAAATACAGACAATAGTTTATTCACCATTTTTATTTTATAATTATTTTACACAAAATACATTTTTGAACGCATGAATGTCAAACAATATTTTGACCGTATTCAACCGTATTTGACAGGATTGACAACTAATGATTGACATGTACGAAAATCAAAATTATTTTTTTATAGTGGCCCGCCCCGGCTTCGGCCGTGGTACATATTTCGCAATAAAAGGTAGCCTATGTCCTTTCTCGGGTATCAAAATATCTCCATACCAAATTTCATGCAAATTGGTTCAGTAGTTTAGGCGTGATTGAGTAACAGACAGACAGACAGACAGAGTTACTTTCGCATTTATAATATTAGTATGGATTTTATATTCTATCTTAGTTCTTTTAGCGATCGTTTTGCATACGAATATACTATACAGGGTGTCCCACTATCGCGCGAAGGGATTTGTAGTTTTGCATTCACTGATCACGACAAAATTACGTCAAAAATTTTTTACTAAATTTTTCCTTAAAATCCGCGTTTTCGCTTCGTTAATGTGATCATTTTGTCTATGTAAACATAATTTTAAAGGATAGCTCACGTGGGTGGCAAATTTGGGCGGATTGCTTGTTAGGGGTGTACACATAGAGTTTGAGAATTCATCTATTGGAAAAATAAAATGCGTCTGGAATTTTTTAAGTATTTTTTACGTACTCAGCGTATGCAAAACTATAGCCTTTGAGCTTAGTATACCAACGGTGGGACAGCCTGTATATAAAAACCTGCCTCATAATATCTGATGATGGAAAAATTTAACATCGGTCTCGTAAACGTAAAAAGAAAACAATACACAATATTTACAGATTTATGATCCTTACTTAAACTTATAAATACAAGTGTTTGTTTTTTCTTTCCCATTGCAACTGAGTTCATTGTTAGAAAGAGTGATATAGGTACTTTTTAGCTCAGTGAAACATCTAATTCTCATGGGAATTTCCTATGACGAAGAGAGTGAAAGGCTACTACATATAATAAAGTGAAAAAATATATTAATATTAAATTAAAATGTTTACTTTAATATAGCTTTTAGGTTCTTTCACCTGTGATAGAACTGATGAAAAAAAATGTATTTCTTTGTAGTAAATAATTAAAGGAGCTATGATGATCCTCATAAAAAAGCTCGAAACTTTTATTTATATGCTACTAGTGGTCCGCCCCGGCTGCGCCCGTGGTACATATTTCGCAATAAAAGGTAGCCTATGTCCTTTCTCGGGTATCAAAATATCTCCATACCAAATTTCATGCAAATTGGTTCAGTAGTTTAGGCGTGATTGAGTAACAGACAGACAGACAGAGTTACTTTCGCATTTATAATATTACATTATTATCGAGGTTTACAGTTATACTTATTACTTACTATATATTTTCTATTTTACCATTTGATCGGAAAAACATGAGTAGAAAACATAAATTTAAACTTCTTCTGTCTTTTAACACACTTTTATAAGCTTCATCTGTATATTTTTGGCTAAAACCAACTCGTTTAACTCGATTTTGATGCATTATAAAATGGAAAGATACAACTAAAACTTTTTAGATAAAGGACGGTGACGGTGACAATACCATAATTTCAAGAGTTTATCTTATTAGTGCGTGATTTTTATTTTAAACTATATTTATTCACTACCTATATAAGGATAAAGTCAATAGGTAATAGTAGGTTGACGAAAAACTTACGTAAGTAGCTTTTGCGTATTGGGCTTTTCAACTTTAAGAAGTAAAGTTTCTTGTATCTCCAAATGTTTAAAATATTATTTAGGGTGTTCAATATTGCTTCATATTTTTTAGTTACCTTTCAGGACCAATCGATATTTACATGTCTATTTACTGTTTAATATTTATCAAGAAAGACCAGAGACTTCAAAATAATTTTCTCCCAATCAATTATGCCCATTGAACATCTGGTACAATCAAACAATTAATAGCGAAGTAACTTGTCGTCGTAAGATAACGATAGTCCAAGGTCTTTGTTATGTAAATAATAGATTACTGGGATCGACTGCCTGCTAATCTAATGAGATTCAGTTTTTAAAAAATACATATTATACTATATTTTTAAAAGTACTTCTTTAAACTTTTATAAATTTTAAGTTATTTTCCAGATCCATTCGGAGAGAAGACAAACAATTTTTAAATACGTTCTTGATTTTATTTTATACTAGCTTTCCGCCTGCGGCTTCGCCCGCGTTTTCAAAGAAAAACCCGCATAGTTCCCGTTCCCGTGGGATTTCCGGGATAAAACCTAGCCTATGTTACTCGTGGATAATGTAGCTTTCGGATGGTGAAAGAATTTTTAAAATCGGTCCAGTAGTTTATGAGCCTATTCATTACAATCAAACAAGCAAACAAACAAACAAACAAAGTGTTCCTCTTTATAATATTAGTGTAGATGTAGACATAGGAAAAATTTTATTGAAAGGCTCCATGCTTTATGTTTTATTTCTTCGACTTCATACGTTTTAGTGTATGTTAATATTTGGAGGAAGACCAACGGGAAAACTTAAAAATAGAAGGTATAGAATCGTAAATTTTCGTTTCTTAACATATAAACCAAAAAAATAGGAACCACCCTATTATAAACAAAGATATAAGACAAAAATGTACACTAATTAAATACCTATGTATTCTTTGTATCCATTTCACAATTTTATGAACATTCGGTCGCAATGAATCTTTCTTCTTTCTTATCTACAATCAATGTATTTGTTTTTTTGCACGCCTCATAAGCGAAGCGTTGAGGTGGGTACTACTGTCACTTCCCGCAAAACATCTGAAATGTCTTTATGTATCATACATTGCACTTGTAAGATAATACATACACACACGTCATATTAAGAAAAAACACTATTTTTAACATTCATGATATTTTTGATGTCATTTTTGTTATTTAAACTAGTTAAAAAACAGTTTAAAAAAGTTCTGTCTTGGACGTCCGTGTGTCTGTATGTGCGGATCCTTTTTCTTGTTAACACGATAGCGACCGAAATACTTTACTAATCGAGTCTTTCTTTTTCTCTTACGCTTGAGTATGCTCAGGAATAGAACCCTTTCATTTTTCAGGGTCTGATTCGATGTGGTTTAATTGTTATTAAATAAACAAAAATAATAATTAATAAACAATTATTAAAAAAAAATTATGAGGCGTGCACTTTTGGATTTTCCAAATTATTTTTATAATATACGAGCTACGTTCGTTTATTTGGCAAGTTTACGTTTAGAGAGCAATTTCAACCTAAATAACTTCGCTGAAAATGAAATTAGTGACAAAATATTGAAACAATGTAAAATTTTGTAAATGTATGAGTTTATTAAATTACAATCACTAGAAAAACATACAGTTAAACATTTGTTATTAATTATAACGTAAGTTTTAAGAAGGCTTCAGAGTACTTGCTATTGACGAAGTAATTTCAAATATTTAGGTGAGATTGTATTGCATTTTTATACTCTATGGTCTAACAAAATTAATGATATTTTGAATTGACTTTTACAACTTTAGAAGAGAAACACACGATAGACCGGGAGATACTGACACAAAATTTCGAGTCATTTGTAACAGGATGGCGGTTCTACAGGGTTCTTAGTACGCAATGACAAAAAGAAAAATGATGGTGTGAACGCTGGTACTGGCGGCTTAGTCGCGTGGGCGTTAGTCGAACTCGTCGGAAAATAGCGAAAGTCAAACGATTTGTAACAGTATGGCACTTATTTTTCCTGTAAGTTTGAGGATCAACGAATATAAATACAAAATTTCAAAGATCTAGGTGTTGGAAATCTTCACTTATATAAATTAATAATAAATTTATTTTTCAAGTATGACAGCACTTTTTCCCCCTACTAGAAGTATGGCAAATATAATAATGGTCACATTTTATCAAATACTCTCCACAAAGCCAAATGCAATACTGGTACAAAAAGATAGGCGAAATAAAAAATTTTTGCAGATTTTCGGCGGTATGGCGACCATTTGGAATCGTCCGAAAAGTATGGCATGGCGATTTTCGTAAATGGCTGCACGACGATGGTTACCTGTGCAAAAGTTAGCTTGGTACAAATGGTTGAATAATTGTTTTTTTTAAATCAACACATTCGCGTCGGTATGGCGGGCTGTAAGTCATACCGGAAAAGTATGGCATGACACTACCGCCTACTTCTTTTTTATGGGCTATCGGTAAATTCTAAAATTTTTGTGTTACAAATCGTTTGACTTTCGCTATTTTTCCGACGAGTTCGACTAACGCCCACGCGACTAACCCACCGGTACCAGCGTTCACACCATCATTTTTCTTTTTGTCATTGCGTACTAAGACCCCTGTAGAACCGCCATCCTGTTACAAATGACTCGAAATTTTGTGTCAGTATCTCCCGGTCTACGAATATTAACTGTTCCTAAATACAAATAATCCATACTAATATTATAAATGCGAAAGTAACTCTCTCTGTCTGTCTGTTACTTAATCACGCCTAAACTACTGAACCAATTTGCATGAAATTTGGTATGGAGGTATTTTGATACCCGAGAAAGGACATAGGCTACCTTTTATTGCAAAATATGAACCACGGGCGAAGCCGGGGCGGACCACTAGTAATTTATATACGGGTGATTATACAAAAATGGGGTAACTCGATGTCATCAGCCAATTTAAACAAAGTCTTATTATATTTTATTCAAATAAAAATATATATTAAATCAATGAAGCGTCCTTTATTTGGTCACTCAATTTCACTTCTTTATTTAAAATACAAATGAGTAAAAAAAATAAATTAATACTTCAAACGTCAGTACTTTGGCATGTCACAACTCCGAAAACCAACAATCAAGTGACTATCGTTTAAACATTATCATCGATTTAAGAAAACTTACTAATTCACTACAATCTTTGATGTACATAGTATTATATACTACAACTTTCATAACGCAATGTTTTCCATTTTATTTAAAAAATAAAACTAAACTTTGTCATCGTTTTCACTAGTCAGTCCGTTGTGTGTTTTTTAAATTTGAAATTCTCGCTAAATATCACCAAGTCAAGGTCAAATCCCTGTCTAAGTATTAATGTTGGTAATGAAGTAACTTGTGCACCGCATATTTTGACGGCCGTCATAACTGTATCAGCGCATGGGTTGTGTTTGTCCTCTAAACTCGTGCTGGGCCAGTCAAATTTTCAGTCCTATGGTGAGTCGTTATTTTATTGTTAATCTGATTTTTATTTTCATTTATAAATGGTTAACTATGATTTGTAAAAATATAGTTTGTTGATATTAGAAATTAGGCAAAAAAACATAATTTGTGATTATAACCTCATATTATGTCCCTTTTCATCAATCCGCTGGCATCAGTCCTTTGTCAGATATCGCGCCAGAGGACTGACGCGACCCCATAGTACTGATGATTCTATCGTTTTTGAGAACTTTTCTCTTGATTGATATTGGTATAAGCATTTCTATTTTATATTTCAGTTTAAAACATCATGCGCCACGCTAAAAGAAACTCAATTTGACTAGGGAAGAAACATTTAAAAAAGAGTAGCAAAGAAAAGAGCTATTGAAACAAACTACTAATAATTTTATTAAAAAGAGCTTATTATATTTTAATTATTGATTTTGATGCTTTCAGGGCATAGCTTTTTATATTTATCAGATAAATACGTATATATATAATACTGTGAAGTAAAATTACCTCAAAATAACATAAAAGTTAATTAATATGCTTAACAACATTATAAAAATGTCAAGGGGCTCTTATAAAAACTCAGATGAGACTTTCATTCGAGCCTTTGGTTTAATTTTATTATAATTAGTACTTTTAACATAAATATTGTTAGATTTTTAGGGCTCCGAACCTCAAAAGGAAAAAACAGAACCCTTATAGGATCACTTTGTTGTCCGTTTGTCTGTTAAGACGTTAAATTTATATTGGATACTCAAGATTAAGAACCCTTGGGACTGTAAAAAAATTAAACTTATAACGCAACGCAATCAAAAGATACCTACATCCGTTAATACTGCAAATTTCCACAAAATTCAATATTCGCATGGGAATAAAAAACACACAGGATGCTTGCCGTGTATACAGTCTACTATAAACTATATAGTCTACTTGGTAAATAGCAACGTCTTATAACACATATAAAGGTAAATTGCTAAAAGTGTAAATTTTATGTAACAAACATAATAAAAAATAGGTTTATTAGGAGTCCAACTCGCACTTGGCCGTTTTTTTGTTTCTATTGTTTGTGAATTACTTGAAATATTAAGTAAAACTAAGTCAAAGTAGTAAAAGTTAAGTAAGAGAGTAAGAATATACACGTTGCGTTATATGTCAGAAGGCTGGTTTGAAAATTGAGACATTGTTATTTCCCAGTATCACATATTATTAATTATCATTTTTAAACGTAACTAAGTGATTTTAATACTTAAAAGACATGTGGCATTATTAAAACTGAGAGATTTGTAGTAATATTCATTGAATTTCTTTAAGAATATTACAATATTGTGTTTTTTATCAGTACCGTGTAAGCCTCGTCAGTCCCCTGGAGGCCAAATCCAGAAAATTTCAAATATCTCACAATCTACTTAAAAAAGTGGCTGGCCCGATTTGGTACAATATATTCATTAGATTAGCTATCATATACACCCTTATTTGTAACAATCTGATATAAAAAATATAGTAAACAAAATATGCTCAAAAGTTACCCCATTTTTGTATATACCTATTTAAACGCAAGGTAGATAAGATAAGAAAGCTTTCGAATTGGAGTAACAACGCGGTCTAAATTTCAGCGAAAAATTAAGCGAATCCATGAAATAGGGGAAAGTTTTACTAATGTAAGTATTCAGATTAATTTTCATTACATATGTACAGGTTTAGACGTTTCTTATTGAGTACATATTCTCATAGTACCCTTTTTTTTGAGTTAGTGCAAGCTCACTTATTTTGATTGAACGAGCGAATATCAGTAACAATAGAATCGAATGGAAATGTATTTCTATGCTGGATAGACCGTTTATCTAGATAGATTATATATAACATGTGATTGACGATTTATATAAGAATTGTTAAAAAGATGGAAAAAATATCCCTTTAAGAGCAGACGTGACTCAGCAAAAATCAGAAATTACTAATGATTATTATGCAATAAACACATTTATCATTATTTTTCTTGTACATTCGACATTAAAGGAATTGTTTTTAATTTAACAAAAAAAAATTAAGCTCTACCTACAATATAATTATATATACCTTCTAGAAACTCCGAGAGCCTACGTTTCGTAAACAAAGACACTTCCACTTTATCTGTTAAATTCTTTCTATCGATTTACTTATGAGTACTTAATTGGTAAATTATTATTTTTCTGCATTTTGACGCTTCAAAAGCACTAAATTAAGTCTAGTTGAATAAATAAATGTTTGAGTTTGAGAATATTAATATTTAGTATTTACAAACAGTTTAATTTAATGACTGTTACAATAATAAACTATTACAATAACTTTTTTATATTAGACGTGAATATACTATTCACAGTATTTTCCATAAAATATTAAACTGAATGATTATAAACATAGGTAAGTATTTAAATTACGACGCAATACATAATAATAATAATAGTTAAAAAAAACTAAAAAACACGCTTTTTATAGAAAACCGAACTAAAAAATAGAAAATTTTATCAAATTAGTGTATTGTCATCGGTCCTCAATAAATCTACAAAGTTTGAACGAAATCTGGCCGTTTAAAGTGGGTCAAAATCGCGCCCAAAGAAGTCGGTTACAAACAAACAAACATACAGGTGAAGCTAAGCTAAAGCGTGTAAAAATATGTTGCATCATAATGAATTGAACCCCGTAGAAATAGAGTAAGTTGATCTATTTTATATTTATATGACGATTAATATCACTTGTAAAGGTCTGTTTAAATAAATAAAACATCGATTTTAGAGTTAGAAAAAACCCAAAACCACGCAAATACCCACCCTTATCTAAACTAACTAAATCCTCACATACTTTTAATTCCAGACTATTAACTCATATGTATGTATGTATGTATCTATCTCATAAACAACTGGCTCATGTTTATTATAAGTTATATTAAACAAAAGATAACGGTAAGGACGCTTCTTTCAAGCCTTGTGTCGCCATCTACCGACCTACCTACGTTGCTTAAATATATACATATTATATAACTTTTATATCAATATTTTCAGCCTCTACCTTGGAAAATTCCATTTTATAATATCAATATATAATATCAATAGGGTGTATGAAATGATCTTCGTAATAAACACTTTATTTTAGATACATAAATAAACGATATTCGACTTCGATTTATAATTACTTATAGTTTGTCTGTTTAGAACTATTAATTATAAAGGACGAATTTCGTGTAAAATCTCAAATAACATCTTGTTTAGGTAGGTACCTACTTTACATTCTCTTAATTTGTTTTTGATAGAGTTTTGTATCAAACAAACTAAAATATGATACCTATACGTATCACATTTATAAGCAAATTGTATCATTTATTTTAACAATTCATTTTCCATGAATATAAAACGAAGAAATTACAATACGCATTTATAATTTATATGAACAACGCATTTGTTATTCAAAACGAACATCGACAATGTTTACGTAATTATTACATTGTATTATTATTATAAACTAGCGGTCCGCCCCGGCTTCGCCCGTGGTACATGTTTACGTTTTCTCTACATAAGAACCATCCTCGTACTTCAAGGAATATAATAAAAAAAGAATTATCGAAATCGGTTCAGCCGTTCTCGAGTTATGCGCTTACCAACACATTTTGCGATTCATTTTTATATATAAGATTGCATTTATAATAGGGCATTGTACAATTATTCAATCTAAAACCAAAAGAACATAGATAACAAAAACAATAAATTGAAAACCGCTTCGGTAATCGTTAAAACGCCATTAAAGATTTTTATTACGTATGTTACAGTAATAAATAATAATATACTAAAAAGGCGCTGTAATCAATAAAACATCAAATGAACAAAACAAGCAAAGTCCGTGTAACTTTCATTTGACCTCTAGACGCTACCTATAATATAGTCACATGCCTTTTTACATAACTATACAATGCACAAGTACTTAAAATATAGTTTTATTTAATCATACTTTCAGTTCAATTACTGTCAAAAACGCAATAGACAACAAACTTTTTTTAAACAAACATTTTATAATCTATGGTCGAAATTCTAAATTCGTATTCGAAAAGGAATTCGCATTGAAGGATGACGCTCGACGCGTGTCACGTATAAACAAAATGGCGGACTCGCACAGCCGCCCAATGCACTCGGCATTATCGCTTGCCGTAGATACAACACGCATGGGGCTGCACCGTGCACGCTTTGGTATTTTAAATTTTTATCTCCTCTCTAAGCAAACTTGAGTTTCTTTCCAGATTTTTTATTGTAGATCAAATTAAAAAGACTAATTGTGCAATTAGTTAGCTCGCTGCTTTTAGAATATTTAGAACGAAGTCATTCTTGTTTTCATTCAATATTTAACACTAAAAGCAACTCGCTAAGGACGTTTCACGTTATAAACCAACAGTTCGACGTTCATGGCTATAATAGATACAAAAAAAACTCCGCTAAAACCTAATGAATATAATGAACAGCTTTGAGAAAATTCATTATTTAAATTTAAATGAATAAAAGAAATAAACATTTTGCATTTTTTGAAACTACATATATTACCGACTGCAACGTGATCCTTTTGAACTCTATAATTTCATTGTACTTTCAATAGAAACAAAAAAAATTAATATACCTGTTTACTTACTAGGTACTTATTCGAAGAATCTAAATTAATAGAGCAATTATTAAAACGTTTTATGTTCAATATTGAAGTTGGACGTCGGGAAAGTTTTGTCTATTAACAATAGCCCTTTGTTGAAAAATGGGATATAAAACTTTCCCCAGACGGGAATGTATTTTTAAGCCTCCATAATTAATGTTAATAGTCTCGTCTCTATCAAAAACGTCCTTTTCCGCAACTTAATTCATTAAAAACTACCTAGGTATTGAATTTTTTTGGTAGTTAATCTTCGTATACATCTTTCCGAATCGAAAAACCTATGTCATATTTTTTGGAGCTTAACTCTATCACATAATTAGATTTATGCATTTATTGACTGGACTCTATTATAAGTACTAAAAAATTAAAATTATCATATATTCAACGTTCATTGCATACAAAATCACAGAAATCTCCCCAACATTTAGTACCATACTTATATACGCCGCTCGAATCGTAGGTATGACTCCGTTGTATGAAGATAGAATGCTGTTATATTATATTACCGCGCCGTAGACTTGGCAACGTGCGGCCGCATTCCTGCAGCGGCGCGGCAACGTCGCTCCAACCCGTGCCTTAGCGGCTGATGACGTCACGCAATAATGTCGCATGTGAAAATTGATGATTTTTCAATACAAGTCGTAATGATGAAAATCGATTCGTGTGATGGATCGATGCGCAGAAGCGTTGCTTGGTTTTATAGCAAGTTGTTGTTTCGCTATGATTCATTATTATGTATGAGTAAATACATAGCAATTTAAAAATGACTGGTTTTCATTAGGACAAGACCGCGATTCGTGGAAGCGACTTGGAGAGGCCTTTGCTCAGCATTGGGAGTTGGGACACGACAGGCTGATACAATACAATACATAGCATAGAGCTTGAGAGTCAAATTGTAGGATTTAAATTCAGGAATAAGTTGTGTAGGTAATTGTTTCATAAATATAGGTTTATTTTAAAATTTAAATAGATTTACGATAACTAGTCAACTATATTTAAATAACAACTCTACATATTAATAACTTGCGTTTAATAATAATCAGGAATTGTTTTTACTTTTGCTCAGAACCTGTAGAAAGGTAGTAATAAAAATTCACCACTAACAGCCAAGTACAAACACGCTCATTAAAAGTTATATCAACCGCAGTTCAATACATATATAATTTTTTAACCATTAAATTAAAGAAAACATTTTAGTCTTCACTAAATCGATAGTAATGAAACATGCACTTCTCATTATAAATGAAATAACAGTTTAAGTATTAGTATTAAACCTCTTATTAACCTAAAGAGTATTTTCAAATGAATAACAATAAAAATCCTCTTCATCCGGGTCTGTATGTTTGTTATTCTTTCACGCAAAAACGCTAATTACGATACGTTATTGCTATTAAAATTTATAGATTTATACCCTTACAAAAATAGATAATTAATTAACAAAATTTATTAATTATTTTCTTTGGATGAATGTGTCTGTGGTCATCACATATTTGTCACCAAATTCAGAAACCAAGCATAGTTTTAAAACTACGCCATTTGTATAACGGTGCATTCGGGTCAAACGAGCGAATGCTCATTCTAACCCCACTATGTCAAATTATTTTGGTGTAAACAGGCGTAGAGCATTATTTCGTTGTTCTTATTGCGTTCCAAAAGATTCTATGCAATGTTCTAGTACTGAACAACACTGAATACAATTATTATTTATTTATTTATTTATTCAAAAAACACACTAACATTACAGTTTCCCAATACGATAGTGGTTTTACATTTAATTGGTTACATTGAAATTATAAATATTTAACATACAAGTTTTCGTTTACACTAAAAGATCACGAAATAATGCTCTTGCTCTAGCTATAGATAGCTCTATGTTAGTTTGGTCTAAATGCACCGTCACGAACAGTACAAATTCCATTTATAATTTACCTAGTTATTCAACTAAAATAGTTTAAACAATATTAAATATGTTACAAATTACACGAATTACATTTAAAGCCTATATATATATTACTAGCTTTCCGCCCGCGGCTTCGCCCGCGCAGTCAAAGAAAAACCCGCATAGTTCCCGTTCCCGTTGGATTTCCGGGATAAAACCTATCCTATTTCCCGGGGTAAAAAGTAGCCTATGTCCTTTCTCGGGTATTAAAATATCTCCATACCAAATTTCATGAAAATTGGTTCAGTAGTTTAGGCGTGATTG
Organism: Colias philodice; assembly: GCF_061535455.1. Lineage (NCBI taxonomy): Eukaryota > Metazoa > Arthropoda > Insecta > Lepidoptera > Pieridae > Colias > Colias philodice. The sequence goes on from NC_143092.1 coordinate 9,927,300, forward strand.
AGTAACAGACAGACAGACAGAGTTACTTTCGCATTTATAATATTAGTATGGATATAAACCTTACTTATTCAACCGAAATACATATATCAATTCTTCGCTTAATAAAATTAAAAAGAAAAACGCAAAGGTTTTTCATACAATTAATAGCTAAGAACTTTCTACCTTATCTAGGAAAATAGAAAGCTGTTGCTAATTGGCTTATACTCATCAACTACATACTTCATCAATTAATTTTTCTTTGACGCTAACATTATCTTAGACTAGCTTTCCGGCCGCGGCTTCGCCGCGTTTTCAAAAAAATCTCGCATAGTTCTCGTTCGCGTGGGATTTCCGGGATAAAACCTATATATATGTGTTAATCCAAGTTACCCTCTATATGTGTGCTTAATTTCATTGTAATCGGTTCAGTTGTATTTTCGTGAAAGAGTAACAAACACACACACACACATCCTCACAAACTTTCGCATTTATAATATTAGTAGGATATAGTATCATAAACTCAGAAACAAAAGCTAAATGGTAAAAAAAAAATAATGAGGAAATTTTCGTCAAAGAGTTGACGATATTTTCATTAAAAGAGTAGAATAAAACGCGTCAACTATAACCATTTATAGGTGCTAAAATATTGAGTAACTTTACATTTTAAAGTTTCGAAGAGCATTATAAGCTCTAAACAGGCATACAGGAAAATATTAAAATATTTGATTATATCAGAATTCCGCCTGGTTATCGATTTTTTTCTATTCTGTAAAATAGACTACAGGCCCGTGTTGAAAAAATTATGGGTCATTTGACCCACCAGGTGACCTATCTAGAACGATATAAGAGCATAAAATAATGAGATTCAGCACTATGACGTCACTTGTAAGCTGTCCACCTGAGTGCAGATGAGAATTCGAAGGTTCAGGTAGAGATTTTCTCCCCTTGTCTCCATGATTTTTGTACGGCGTTGCGGAATAATTGATTAAAAGTACTATAGAAATAGTATGACACAGATGCCGTACAAAATCAAATGACCAAATTTACCCCGGCAACTGTCGAAAAATAAAAATAAATTCCGACTTTGTGGACCACCATTTTTGTACGGCATCTGTTTCATACTATTTCTATACTGCTTTTAAGCCATTATTCCGCAACGCCGTACAAAAATCATGGAGACAAGGGGAGAAAATCTCTACCTGAACTTTCAAATTCTCATCTGCACTCAGGTGGACAGCTTACGAGTGACGTCATAGTGCTGAATCTTATTATTTTATGCTCTTACATCATTCTAGATAGGTCAGGTGGTGGGTCAAATGACCTATAATTTTTTCAACATGGGCCTGTAGTCTAAAAGTTTTTCATATACTTCACAAAATCTTCGTATCGCATCCAAATATCTCCCAAATTTTCCTTTCTTACAACTAATCTAAACTGAGGTGACCGAGTTTCTATGACGGTAGCAAAAAGACGAACTACAAAAGCTCTAACCTAAATTCTGAGACCTCTGAAAGCTGCACAACCTCTGTACATTAATGTGTAGATAATATCAATCTATACAAAATACAAATATTATAAAACTGAAGAGTTTATTTGTTTGACAGCGCTTTTCACAGGAACTACTGGTCCGATTTGAAAAATTCTTTCAGTGTTAGATAGCCCATTTATCGAGGAAAGCTATAGGCTATATATAACATGACGCTAAGACCAACCCACATTGTGGGTAAAACCACAGCTAGTTATTTATAAATCGACCATATTATTGCATTTTTCTATATGAAAGCAAACAGTGTTAGCACAGTTGGAAAATAAGAAAACTCGTATTTAGTTATAATATTCCCTTATGCAAACAGGAGAGCCTTACAGAATTACAATGCTCTTTGAAATAAACGCTAAAGTCGTAAGATTGTAGTTAAAACTAACTCAATCTATACCAATATAATAAAGCTGAAGAGTTTGTTTGTTTGTTTGTTTGAACGCGCTAATCTCGGGAACTACTGGTCCGATTTTCATTTATCGAGGGAGGCTATAGGCTATATATCCATACTAATATTATAAATGCGAAAGTAACTCTGTCTGTCTGTCTGTTACTCAATCACGCCTAAACTACTGAACCAATTTGCATGAAATTTGGTATGGAGATATTTTGATACCCGAGAAAGGACATAGGCTACTTTTTATTGCGAAATATGTACCTACCACGGGCGAAGCCGGGGCAGACCGCTAGTATATATATATATATATATATATATAGCCACGGGGGTTGAGTAATTTTTGTGTTTAGAGGATATTTGGTCATGGCAATTTGTCTGACTGATTAAATATAACATTGTAAGAGCTAGCGCGCACGAGCAACTTTGTCTCCGCAACTATTTTGTCTCTCCCATCAATTTGTATGGGGAGTTGCGTCGCTACGTGTGCGCACTTTCATACTAGCCCATAGGAGGGAGAGACAAAATAGTTGCGGAGACAAAGTTGCTCGTGCGCGCACTGTCTAATAGTTATCTTAATAACATATCAAAAAATCAGACATTAAAAAAATCATTTATTGGAGCTTTAAAGCGTCTGATAAAAGTTTTTGCTCAGGTGGCGCATGTGTCACTGGTAGAGCTCCACAAACATTCAGATATTAAAACGTACACTAGAGACTACTGTGAACCGAAACTTATATGCTTTAGATGGGATCTTACTCTATCAGCTTCATAATCCATATGCGAAAGTAACTCTGTCTGTCTGTCTGTTACTCAATCACGCTCACTACTGAACCAATTTGCAAGAAATTTGGTATAGAGATATTTTGATACCCGAGAAAGGACATAGGATAGGTTTTATCCCGGAAATCCTACGGGAACGGGTTTTTCTTTGAAAACGCGGGCGAAGCCGCGGGCGGAAAGCTAGTCATGTCATAAATGATTTCAGCAGTAGTATTCAAGTCAAGCTCCCCAAGGATGGGTTTGCAGTACCTATTCACAAATGTTCTTTCTTATTTTAATGACTTGTTTAACTCATGAAATAATAACAACAATTAGACCGGGAGATACTGACACAAAATTTCGAGTCATTTGTAACAGGATGGCGGTTCTACAGGGGTCTTAGTACGCAATGACAAAAAGAAAAACGATGGCGTGAACGCTGGTACCGGCGGCTTAGTCGCGTGGGCGTTAGTCGAACTCGTCGGAAAATAGCGAAAGTCAAACGATTTGTAACAGTATGGCACTTATTTTTCCTGTAAGTTTGAGGATCAACAAATATAAATACAAAATTTCAAAGATCTAAGTGTTGGAAATCCTCACTTATATAAATTAATAATAAATTAAGTTTTCAAGTATAACAGCACTTTTTCCCCCTACTAGAAGTATGGCAAATATAATAATGGTCACATTTTATCAAATACTCTCCAAAAATCCAAATGCAATACTGGTACAAAAAGTTTGGCGAAATAAAAATTTTTTGCAGATTTTCGGCGGTATGGCGACCATTTGGAATCGTCCGAAAAGTATGGCATGGCGATTTTCGTAAATGGCTGCACGACGATAGTTACCTGTGCAAAAGTTAGCCTGGTACAAATGGTTGAATGATTGTTTTATTTAAATCAACACATTCGCGTCGGTATGGCGGGCTGTAAGTCACACCGGAAAAGTATGGCATGACACTACCGCCTACTACTTTTTATGGGCTATCGGTAAATTCTAAAATTTTTGTGTTACAAATCGTTTGACTTTCGCTATTTTACCGACGAGTTCGACAAACGCCCACGCGACTAAGACACCGGTACCAGCGTTCACACCATCATTTTTCTTTTTGTCATTGCGTACTAAGACCCCTGTAGAACCGCCATCCTTGTTACAAATGACTCGAAATTTTGTGTCAGTATCTCCCGGTCTAAATTCTCAAATTATCAAGTGTAAAATTAATTTTCTGTATATTTCATAGAAAATTATTTTATCTCTTTCGCAGTGAGATAAAAATAAAATGAATATTTCATAGCAGTATAGCGGTTTGCATAAAATAACGGTGATCTGTATACCAAATAGTAAATAAAGTGAAACATTTGAAAGTCGTAATACAAAGAAAAGTTCTTCACAAATTAAACTCCTATCTTGATACTTGACAAGATGGAAACGTTTAAGAAGCTTTTTTTTTAAGTTTTTCGTTAGCAGACTATGTAACGAATCGGTAGGTACGTAGCTTTAGCCAATAAAGATAATTTAAATTATAGCTACAACGAGTTTACTTTACAAGTTACAACTTAATTCTTTTAAGTCATTTATAACAGGAATACCATTGTAGTATGTAGTTAATGTTTAAGTTAATACACAACTTATTAAGTATACATATCTATGTTCATAATTTCCTTGATAAAATATTTGAAAAATATAATAAATGTTTTTACTTATAAACGTAAGAATAAATACAAAAATTCAGATAATATAATAAGTACGAAACAGGAAATATGAGGAAAATAATATGCCAGATACGAAAAGCGTAGCAACTAATAAACGAATAAGGAAAAATCAACGATAATAGACGTTCGCTTGAAAAACGATAAATTTAGATAAGACTTTTTTTTTCGTTAAACGAATATTATCATTTGAGATTAATCTTCAAAAAAGGTATGTTCTACGATATTAATAAAAAAAAACAGAAATAATAACTTGAGCGCGTGAGAAAATTATTCGAACATTTGGCAATCAACGTTAAAATAACTGTTATAACAGGTTATGTATATCATAGTAATGTAATACTTGCTTCAATTGAATATATTTCACATCTGTTTCTTTTTTCGATTTTCCTAACAAACACGAGGACTACATATTATGTACCTATATAATATTACATATTATGTTTTTCTCAAAGATTGAATCGCTTAATGACCGAAAATCCGACCGATCTCAACAGTAAAAGATCTACATCGCGAAATTCGTGTTATAGTCGTATTAATTTTTGATATATTATATTCCTAAATACAGCATTTATTTACTAGCTGTGCTCTGCGGTTTTGCCCGCATTGCTTCACTTCTGTTGGTCTTAGCGTGATGATATATAGCCTAAGTATAGCTTTCCTCGATAAATGGGCTATCTAACACCGAAAGAATTTTTCAAATCGGACCAATAGTTCCTGAGATAAGCGCGTTTAAACAAACAAACTCTTCAGCTTTATAATATTAGTATAGATATATTAGAGGGAAAAACATACAAGAACGACCCACTTAAATATAACCATAGACCCACGTCACACAAACTTAGTATTGACTCCTCCGCATGTATGACAGAATTAGAAAGCGTATAACAATACAACAAAAGCTGTGAGACCGAAGATGCTATCTGGACCAAATACTTATTAAATTCTGACCTCTATTTAGGATTTCAATTGAGGTTTTAGGTCAAACGATAGATTGGCAGGACGAGGAAAACTTATTGGTACCTATAGGATGATGAGATCCAACTAAGAAATCAAGACAATTTGATTTTATTTAAACTGGCTTTCACATAAAATTTTAATAATAAACAAAGATTAACTTGGCTTATTAATTGATTTGATTATACAGATATAATCAAACAATGCAGCTCGTTGTCTTATAAGTTGGATCATTATTAAGTGAAACTCGAGTGGTACACGTGAAAAAATATGCGAATGAGATGTTTCTGTGTATAAATAACAATTACACAATTATTCTTCTTGTAAACTATAATTAGTAGAGGAGCTGGATTAAAAAGATTTTAAGTGTCGGTTCATAAGGAACGCGTCCTACTGTTAGAAAGCGACGTCACACTTTTAATATCTTATATTACCTATAAATGCGAAAGTTTGTGAGGATGTATGTTTGTTTTTCTTTCACGAAAATACTACTGAACCGATTAAAATTAAATTTGGTATGTAGGTAGCCGAAGATCCACAATAAGACATAGGCTTTTTATCCCAGAAATTCCTCAGGAACGAGAACTATGCGGGTTTTGAAAACTAACGAACGGACGAAGTCGCGGGCGGAAATCTAGTCTGTAAATTTTCATACAGATCCGAATCAATCGTTTCTATGTGAATAAATAACAAACATACATTTATTATTCTTGCAAAATTTTAAGTTTATAAGTATCTACTTAAGGAGTAGAATTAAACCGATTTTTAGTTTTGTCATAAGGAACGCTTCCTACGGGTAGAAACTTACATCACACTTTTATTGTCTATATATTTGATTATCTATTAGACAGTGCGCGCACGAGCAACTTTGTCTCCGCAACTATTTTGTCTCCGCAACTATTTTGTCTCTCCTCCCATGAGCTAGTATGAAGGTGCGCGCACGTAGCGACGCAACTCCCCATACAAATTGACGGGAGAGACAAAATAGTTGCGGAGACAAAGTTGCTCGTGCGCGCTAGCTCTTATAATATATCCTTCTTTCAAACCGATAGTAACATCTAACTATCAAATAGGTACCTAATTTAGCAATGGTATGAGTATGCCCTATTTATTTCATATCTTTGTTAAACTAATGAAAAAATGGTAGTGGAAATGAGAGCACATTTCTTGGCGAAATTTAATTATATATACGAAAAGATATATTGTGAAGTTTTTAGGTATATATGTCTGAGAGAGTAAGTGGTGGCCTCTTAGCAATTGGTCTTGGCTTACAAACATTCTAAATTAAACATTTAAAAGGCGTGAAAGCCGGAAAATTACTAGTGAAAAAGGAAAGAGGAAGAATTTCTGCTAAAAATACACAATAATATTTTCTGCTTAGTAAAACACAATGTTACACGTGGAACTTTTTCAATGAGAATAAATTAATATCGAAACTTTTTTCAGTGTTATACAGTAGACTACCTACAATCTGTATATAAAAAAATAGGTTTTCCTTTTTAACTTTCATGTAATGTATGTAATTTAACATTAATTTAAAGACAAATACGTATACAATACTAATATAGGTACGTTTTTATAATTAATACAGACCTTGATGAAAAAATTAAATTAATTGAGGATAAATATTCATGTAGGTATTCGAAATTAGTATAATTATTATTCATATTTATATGCGTACTTATTAGTTTGAATTGTCTTTTAGAATTTAATTTAATACTTCCTTTTTGAGTATATGAATTGGTTCTGTCCGAAAAAAATTTACATATTGTAGTATAAGGTTCGTGGAAATAAAATTTCTCAACTATAATACACTGCTAAACTCTATAATCATCTTTTAAAGCTGCAGTTTGTTTGGTTAAATGCGCTTATATAATAAGCTATTGGTTCGAAACGAACAATTATTTTTGTTTTGGATAGTCCATTTTTAGAGAAATGCAGAGCCTATATAACATCACGCTACGGCCTACGACCAAAAGAGGCCGAGCATCTCTGAAAAATTATGCAAAAAGGGGGATATTATAATATATTCCTTTAAATAACAGGCGAAGTTGCGTGGTTCAGCTGCTTATAATTAACAGAATCATACAAACACTTTCAAGGCTGAACAACATCACTGTTTTATTTATTTATTTATTTATTTATTTATTTTGTGGCGATATTAATCAATTTCCACATAAATTTTTGATCTTGGAGACGGTCAATAAGATAAAAAAAATTTGAAGGATTTTTTGCCTTTTCACATACCACATACTATAATGTTAATTAGGTTAATTGTTAATTGAAAAACTATCAAGTAAATTGAAAAAGTCTTTAAAAGGTTAAAGGAAACATGCACTTTTATAGCAAAAACAAATGGCCGGAAACGATCGTGGAGAGCTTAAACTTTAAAGGCTCTTGAAATCATGCTGTCACTGTCTATTTAATGTGTGTTGATGAGACAGGACTATTTTAGCAGGTCTTATATTCATAAGACCTGCTGCATAGTTATTCAACTGAGATAGTGATTCTAGCATGTCTCGTAAATTGAGTTTTATTTTGGATATAAAAAATTACAAATAAGATAAATATAAGATAGAATTTCAAGCAAAATGAAATGAACCTTTAAGATAGACCAAGAGATAGCTAGATATTAAGTTCTGCCCTATTGCGCCTTTTTTTTTTGTTTTCTCTCGATTATAACTTTTCAACCTTCACTAAAATGTTAAAAAAAGTTGCCCAATTGGTCGAGCCGTTCTAATAGAAAAACAAATTTCCGGACGGTAAACGTTTCCGATTGAATTTTAAATTGCAAAAGATCCATTTTGTTAACTTGTATGTGAGATAATAAATTAATTACATTTATAATAAATAATAATTGTTTTTATTACTTTCAAATTCAATTTCGATCGGACAATTTGGTACCTAGTTTGGTATTTCCACGAAGTTGTTCATTAAATAAAAATAGCCTTGAATTACACTCGCATTAAATCGAATACAAGTAAATTTTCGTAGTTATTAATTATTACTAGGTAATTTTCAAATAATTTTTAAGTCTTTCACATCTAAAATCAAAATTTTGAGTTAATCCACTAATTGTAACAACAATGTTTTCAGGAAACATAGTCATTTATTTATAAGCATTGACTTGTCGATTTTATTTCGAAGAACTACGTTTCTTCGTAGGTCTTTAAGAAGTTACGTTAATAAACGGAAGTAAGGCATTTTAACTGATAGATACTAAACAGAACATAATATCTAGGGTAAAGGTATAACAAAATTATTTAAAAGATCAGAATTATCAATGATAAATAATAAACGGTGAATACATGTTTGAAAAATATATCTAGAACTAATATATAGAATAAATTTTAATCGTAAATCGTTTCATTTTGTTAAAACGCCTTTAAATAAAGCTATTTGAAATCAGTTGCACAATACAGGGAAAACTGTAGTTTTCCTGTCAGTAGTTTAATCGATTAGTGTTACGACATTCATAGCTTCACTTCTGCGGAGAACATATTCTAGTTAGCTTATCTGTCAATCAAGATGCTGATAATCAATTATATATCACATAAGAAGAAATATGAAGTCAAAATGAGTGATAATGATACATCTACACTAATATTATAAAGAGGGAAACTTTGTTTGTTTGATTGTAATGAATAGGCTCATAAACTACTGGACCGATTTTAAAAATTCTTTCACCATTCGAAAGCTACATTATCCACGAGTAATATAGGCTATATATCATCATGCTAAGACCAACAGGAGCGGAGTAACGCGGGTGAAACCGCGCGGCACAGCAAGTAGATTATATGGAAATAATTATGTATCTTACATAGAGTCAATTGTTAAACAGCATAGTGACTTTATCACCAAGAAGATTGGGCCTGATACTTGAAGTTATACAAACTTCTACCCACAAGCCACAAGGTAAAGCCTTTCTGATGGTATAGATAAGCAAACAAACGAACACGTCAATCTATATTCTATGATAAACTACGTGAGACTTCAGCAAACAAAACGATTAGGTGCGATGTATGCCAATCGTATGGGATTTGCATGGGATTACGATGGGATTTTATGTGAATACATTTTTAAATATTCTCTAGGTATGTACCTAAAGAAAATGACTGATTTGTAAATCAATTATGGTAGAATTATGTAATTTAAATCCAATTTTCTCATGAATATTTTTTACCTATTAATAAACAACAGTGAAAGCTTATTTTTAAACGCATTTAATGTTAGTTATTATAAACAATTATATTATGTATTATATAACACGTTTTCTTTATTCTTTATATCATTTAAGTATTCTATTTTTATGTTGAGCTGTTATGTTTATACGATAAACACATCGACTGATAATAATGTCAGCTAAACAATAGATATTTTGAAGTGTAAGAAATCAAACAATATTACAGTTTCAGATGCAGATGTTTAGATGTATCATGATATATAATATATCAATTACCATATGTTATATTCAGGATTAGGTACCTATATTAAAAAATACAAGCTGATTCCTGAATATCCGTTTCATATAAAACTTAATATCGACTTAACGAAGAAGTAATTCAAAACGCAAAGTTTCCATGAACAAAAGCCCCAGACCACGCAACTAAAAGTTAAAACCCATCATAGCCAACAGCGCGAAAAGAATTTGCAAACGGGACGCTGCGCTCGAGCACACTGCGCCTGTGTGCGTGAGGGTACGTCACACGCACACGAGGCCGCATGGCAGCCGTCTCGCTCGTAGCCCCCGCGTGCGACAGAGACGGCAGCTCGTAGACGCTTTCAGAAACGCTACGCCGGCCGCCATCTTGCTGTTCCTTTTGTTGATAGATTATTTAGAAGGCTCATCGCTATATTTTTTTTCCTTTATTTCCGACCCGTCGAATGTTTTATGAGTGCAGGTTTTTATAATTCCGCCGCCGCGTGGCGATTTTAATGTCCCGATGCGATGGGTAAAGGACAAACGCTTGACCTTCTTTTTTGTTCGTTAATTGAATTTTACGTGCCATCTCCTTTCAATTTACACGAAAGTCCATTAATTCATTTGTTTGCTCGTTGAACCTTTATAATACATTTTCAGATAGTTACATGAGAATAAGTACATGAAGGTACAAGTTCTAGAGGTCATTATGATTTATGATTCAGAAATTAACCTGCCTATCCATTTATAACATTACCTTATCTTGACTGATTATTTTAAAATAAGTATGTATGTTTTGTAGATGCTTTAAAATTGCAAAAACGTATTGCATTCAATGAAAACAAACATATTAATGACAAAACACATCACATCATATTCACACGTTTTAAATTACGACCTAAACGAAAACGTCGTACTAATTCAATAAAATATTTTCAAGATATAATAAGCAATGACGTAACAAAACCATCCATTACATATAGCACACGTGCTAAAATAAATAGAATCTCGAAGCGATAAGATAACCTCATTTCGAAAAGTTTAAAACTAAAATAGGACATTGTTTTCATAAAAAACTAAATATATTCATTCGTTTTGAATCTAAAAATGGTATTTGAATGATTAATTTTAATGTAAATTATGTTTGCAAGGCACGCGAGCACTTAAAAAAAATGCGCAGTAAATATGTTTTTTCGCGACAGCTGGCGCCATCTAGTTTATAACTTGGGAAGCCCGGACTGTCACGGCGCAATGCCGCGTTGTCTCGCGAGTTATTTATACACCGCCTAGTTAGGCTCTCGCACAAAAGTTTATGATGTCAACGACTATTCGAGAATAACTGGCGTGCAATAAAACAATAATTAATATGGGCAAATATGACACAAATCTGTTGTAGGTACTGTTTATTTAATGGCTAAATATAAGTGGGCAAAATAAAACGTTATTGTTCTCTGAGTTAATATAACAATGCAATGTTATTCGTTTTGTTAACAATGAGTGGAAATAGCGGGGGTTTATACTTTATATATGACTCGTTTTATATTTAATCTCATTTTGAATGTTATTTTTATTCAATAGATAAAAAACTCAAGATATTGTGATAATAGATACATTTATACGTGTTTTATGTCACTCAAAATTTTAGCAGAGATTTTTAAAGATTTTTCACATACATATCAGATTAAGCCATACCTATATAAGCTATTGACAAGATTCCAAGCTTAAAAGCTACATTATCAACAAAAGAGACCGCACATATTTCAAGCTACTTATAAATTTAAATTTATGTAAAATTAATTCCACAAAATGAGAACGAGGAAAAACTTCGTTGAATAAATACGTTCCTATTTTCTCAACTGTTGATAATTATCTAACTAAACTAGTTAACCATTTGTTAAATATTTCGACCTTTAAAATATTTAGATTTTGTGTGCTTAGTTTATTTTGTTACATAAATAGATATTCTACTTTATTTGATAACAGTTGTTGCCAAATAATTTATTTTTACATAATTAAATTTGATTAATGAATAATATACCTACTTTTTAAATTGATCATTGCCTGAAATTACATAAAAGCTGTTTTTTCAAAGCCTTATAAAACAGGATATGTACTTCGTTATTTAAGAAAATTTTTACTATTTGTCTTCAATGATAGATATAAGATAGAAAGCATAATAACATAATTATCAATTGATAATGAAGTGAAATAAATAAAATTATCGACATTTTCTCTTACATATATTATACTAGCCGCTCCGCGCGGTTTCACCCCCGTGGCTCCTCTCCTGTTGGTCGTAGCGTGATGATATATAGCCTATAGCCTTCCTCGATAAATGAGCTATCTAACACCGAAAGAATTTTTCAAATCGGACCAGTAGTTCTCGAGATTAGCGCGATCAAACAAACAAACAAACTCTTCAGCTTTATAATATTAGTATAGATTCTTTATACATATTTGTTTCATAATTGTAAATAGTGGTTATAGTTCCTCTAGCTTTCACTTTACTTAAAAATACAATTAAACAAAAAATCAAATAGTTTTGAGTAATAAATTTGAAAACGTCTCAAAACCCCCAACATGTTCAAGTATATCGTCTATTTACGAATGCTTATCACTAATCGGGTCCCTGATACTGATAAGAACCACTTGACCCGTGTAAGCTAAAATAACTCTAAATACAAATCTATTTAAGGTCATTATTGTTCATCACTTTTGTACAAAACCTTGTGAAGTACGTGTCTTGTTGAAGTTAGTGGAGTTTAAAATTATTTAGGCATTTTGATTTAACTTATGAATGTTAAAATAGGACTTCAAACGTAGATTTAAAGTTACTTAGGTTGTATTTCTTTATTTTTTTTCTATCTTTAGTCTTTACCAACTTGAAAGTAAATATATAATACATAATATAATATATATTATTATATGTACTTTTACTGTTTACTTCATACATCTACTTATGTAATAATATTTCATTATAAATCACGTAGTAACTGTGATGTCTAGACGATTGAAAATACTTTATATAGGTAACTAGCTTTCCGCCCGCAGCTTCGCCCGCTTTGTCTAAAACATAATAAATTATATACTAAAACCTTCCTCTTGAATCGCTCTATCTATTAAAAAAAACCGCATCAAAATCCGTTGCGTAGTTTTAAAGATTTAAGCGTACAAAGGGACACAGGGACAGAGAAAGCGACTTTGTTTTATACTATGTAGTGATAGTGATACATATAATAATTTCATACTAGCTATATATTACGTACTGGAAATATTAAAATAAATAAATTTATAAATCGTTTTATATCCTATAAATTCATGCGAAATTGATTTTTATACAAATAAAATTCAAACTCAAACATTTGACGCACTTTTGAATCGTCATGTTTATGAAGGAAAGCTGTAAAATTATGCCTGAAAGCTCTCGAAAGTAGTATTGAAATAACTTTTAATTCTATCAAGAAAATAACAGACAAATTGACCTCCTCTAGGTATAAGTCAATTAAGTATGATTACGATTAGGTATACCCACATAGTTAAGACTTAATTTTTTTGGCTTGAGTTGGGTAATAAAGGTTGGTAATGTAGAGGGAAAAGCTTGGGCTTCCCATTTACGTCGTAAACTTATAATAATTTTTTAGCACAACTATAATTGACTTTTCCTTTATCATTCATAATTATTTCGAGTATTTAGATTGCAATGCGATAGTTGATTCTATATAACGACTTATATTATACAATTTAGCATTATATTAAGGAAAATACGAAACATTTCTTCCAAAAGGTATTTAATAAAATTAGCATGGTAGTGGGTGTTCGTCTAAATTTGCTCGTCGCCTACGCGTTTCGCCCACCGAAGTATATAACGATATAATAATATGTATACATATAGAGCAGTAAAGGTCGATTTTCTTTGACTTTTAAGAGATAAAAAAGTGAAATCCCGTGTCCCCAGGTGGGGTAAGGGGCAGCATGCATTATGCACACCTACATTTGTTTCACTGATCGATTTTCTGTAGTGACACGTAGGTGATCAGCCTTCTGTATACTGCCAGACCGAAACATTTTTTTATCTTCGTCTCCTTTAAGAGGTAAGTGTATAATTAATATATTTTTAGAAATCCCTACTATAATATATATGTATTACCTATAAATGCGAAAGTAACTCTGTCTGTCTGTCTGTTACGCTTTCCCGCTTAAGGGTGCACTCACACACATCAGTCACCGTCAAGTCACCGATGACTGATCGGTGACGGTTTGTGTACGTATCCACAAACACCAGTCACCGTCATGTTGTCCGTCAGTCACGTCGCCGGTTTGACTGAATCATTGAACACATACATCAGGTTAGTCAGTGATTAGACGTGTGTCACGCTAGAGAACATGTAGCAATTATTGACGGTAGCACGACGCTGACTGAACTGAGACGTGACGGCACCGGGTGAGTGGGGATAAAAGTATGATACATGTATGGAAAGATTATTTGACGTGCCTGACCGGTGACGTCACTGATAGATTTCGTGCCGGCGACTGTCGTGTGGGAACAGAGTCATACTAGAACTATTGATACATATTTTTTTTTAATCCTGTCCGGTGACGTGCCGTGACGGTGACTGATGTGTGTGAGTGCACCCTAAACCTCTCAACCGATTTTGATGAAATTTGGCACAGACAATCTTTAGACCTTGAGAAAGAACATAGGCTACCTTTTAACAAAACACCACGCGGGCAAGGCCGCGGGCGGAAGCTAGTTAATTATAAAAGCTTTGCAAATACGAGTTTTAGAACATGAACGTTAGCCAAGTCATGCTAATAAAATAACAATATCAGACGTAAATGTTTTAAAAATATTAATAAAAACCCGAAAATGTATATTATTTTGTAAAATCAAACGAGCTTTATAGAGCAAAAGTTAAAACTAATGTGCACTGAGTTGAACTAAACTGAGAGTGTAATAGCAGCTTGTCAAATTAAACTCAATCCTTTCATTATCCATTCATGTTATAAATCCAATTATATTGGACTAGTGGTCCACCCCGGCTTCGCCCGTGGTACATATTTCGCAATAAAAGGTAGCCTATGTCCTTTCTCGTGTATCAAAATATCTCCATACCAAATTTCATGCAAATTGGTTCAGTAGTTTGGGCGTGATTGAGTAACAGACAGACAGACAGACTTTCGCATTTATAATATTAGTATGATTACAAATTATTCATTTTAATATACAGGGTGTCCCACTATCGGTATACTAAGCGGCAGCGCGAAGGAACTTGTAGTTTTGCATATATATACTGATTACGTAAAAAATACTTAAACAAAAAATTACGCCATTTTTATTATTTCATGTTTTCTTCTCTAGCTTTGCGCAGCCAGCATATAATGCTTCGCTTATGTGAGAATTTTGTCTATGAAAACATAATCTTAAATGATAGCTCACGTGCGGGTGGCAAAGTTGGGCGGGTTGCTTGTTAGGTATGTAAGTACACAAAGAGTTTTAAGAATTCATCTATTTGAAAAAAAAATGCATCTGGAATTTTATAAGTATTTTTACATACTTATGTCTGTTAATAAAGTAATATAAATTATTTAAAGTGGGGAGATAGAGCAAGTAAATTAATGCATGCTCGTGAAAGAAATCGCGGAGAAATGTTTATTTAATTTCTTCCTATATCAAAATATAAAACATAGACAAGCAAACACTATTATACTAATGAAATACTTAAATATTGTATTGTCACCGATGACGATCCTTGATAATAATACAAAGTTGAGGTCAAAATCGAGTGTAAGAAGAGTGAAAATAAAAGCACGTTACAAAATTTATCCGTCAAAGTACAAACCCATCAAACTCCATCTAAATATAAGCAAATAATTAAAATCCACATTCAAAACCCTTCAAATAAACTCCCGAACAAATGCAACTGACGTGGATATTAATTAAAAACTCACAACAGAAGGGAAACAAAGGTTTTGTTGGTCGGTATCGGAATGTTGCAAACGTCTCTGTACAAATATTGTTTAAAGTTTCATTGTGAATATTGTGTTATGATAGTATTCTAATTCTATTTAAGTACTTATTTTGATTCAATATAATACGTACCGATGTAATTTATACTTTGTATTATTACCTCTTCATGGAACTGCATTTTATAGGAATTTTTATTAATTAAATTATGTAGTTTTTGGTAATAAAAATCTAAATAACTAGTGAATTGTGTGTTTCTTTACTATAATATGTACCGACATTCGTAAACAGGTATATATACGTATTATGTATATTGAATCTATACTGATAGAGTAGGTTTTTCGAAGGTTTTAAATAAAATTATGTCTTAGTTTAATTTGTATTGTAGCTAAGTATGACTTTTCTAAGTTTTTAATCATTGCACTCTATATATCTTCATTACTATATCGCATTAATTCTCGCAACAATGAGAGTTTCGTTCAGTTTCTAGTAGTACTAAGAATTTAAACAACAATACGTTGAGAAAATATGACCGAGTAAAGTTTCCTGAAAACATAAAGGGATAAAATAGTATAATTAAAAGGAAATCCCTTAGTATTTTCCGTCCAATATCTATCAATAACTAGCTATGCCATGCGGTTTTACCCGCAGTGCTCCACTCCTTTTGGTCTTAGCGTGATGATATATAGCCTATAGCCTTCCTCGATGCATCTAACACCAAAAGAATTTTTCAAATTGAGTAGTTCCTGAGATAAGCGCGTTCAAATAAACAAACTCTTCAGCTTTATAATATGAGTATAGATTAAATTGTTCATATCGTTTAAATTCATTGAAAAGTGTAAACAATTTTTCAGATTTCATCTTTCACATTAAATCCACTATCGAATACACATTTTATTAATATTTTCACGTAAGTTCGGAAAAGCAATCATACAAGATTCGTAAACTACGATTGAGATTGCTAAGCCATCGTTTCTAAACGAAGGGGTTCCGACCCTTGGGCCGGCTTTGTTATTAATGGGGGTCGCGGAATGTTCAATAAACAAGACCTATATACAGAATATAAGTTTGTTTATATTTATTTATTGCATAAACAAATGAATCTATAAGAAACATCAGGCCCGAATAGCTGAATTTTCGCTGACCGCCTAACACCCCTTAACTATTATAATTAAATTCCACAAAGAAAACTGACGTAAAAGTAAGTTATTTGTCTTATATTTTCTCATAATTATGCTTCAACGCGACGCAACATTCTTAGAAATTCTAAGAATTCTCATTTCCAAGAGTATTAAAAATTACTTGAATATTGCTTCGTCTAAGTACAAGAGAGTAAATTAGTCGGATAAAATTTTACAACCTTTAATTGACCGTTTGTAATTTAATATTTATTAATTCAATTCCTGTCTCTTACTGAGTTTATGGTATAAAAATACGAACGTAACAGGAAAACATGAAGGTATAAAAGGAAATCATAATCTTTTCTATTTATAAAATAAAACCAGTTGCGAAGTAAACATTTTATATTTTCCCATTTTGTTTTTAGTAGTATTTGTAAAGATTTCTCATCAACTATTGCACGCCTCATAAGCGAAGCGTTGAGGTGGGTACTACTGTCACTTCGCGCAAAACATCTGATTTTTCAAACTTAAAATGTCTTTATGTATTATGATACATAAAGACATTTTAATATGTGTGTATGTATTATCTTACAAGTGCAATGTATGCATTGCACTTGTAAGATAATACATACACACACATATTAAGAAAAAACACTATTTTTAACGTTCATGATATTTTTGATGTCATTTTTATTATTTAAACTAGTTAAAAAACAGTTTAAAAAAGTTCTGTCTTGGACGTCCGTGTGTCTGTATGTGCGGATCCTTTTTCTTGTTAACACGATAGCGACCGAAATACTTTACTAATCGAGTCTTTTTTTTTCTCTTACGCTTGAGTATGCTCAGGAATAGAACCCTTTCATTTTTCAGGGTCTGATTCGATGTGGTTTAATTGTTATTAAATAAACAAAAATAATAATTAATAAATAATTATTAAAAAAAAATTATGAGGCGTGCACTTTTGGATTTTCCAAATTATTTACTTTTTAATTTAGTATTACTAACGAAAAGTGTTATTTCTAAAAGTTAAAACATTGAACGGGCTTTAAATAATTATGATATGCAATATGATTGAATAATATTTATGAAAATAGTCGGAAAAATCCATTTATCATACTATACTGTATTATTTTTACATTCAAGAGTTCAAATGAACTTCGAACATACTTAACCAATTTTGTAAAGTTAGATATATTTTATGTTTGCTTCTATCTCAATCCGACCAGTGAATAAACGGGATTAATGAATAATTTTACTAACTGGTATTATTTACTTCGGATATCGCATACCTAATTGTCTGTTAGCAAATAATTTATGCAAATGAGAGAAAGGAGAACGATTTTTGATAATAATTAGGTTCTATTAACATAATAATTATATTTCTTCGATTCAAAGTAATAAATTCGTATGTACATATCTCGTTTATTATGTTTTAATCTAAAAAGGGTCAATAGTCAATACTCAATATGTTTGATCCTCAAAAATAAAATTAACTGGTTGAAATAAGTTAAGGATAGGATCTGTAAGAAACATACCAACAATTCTTTATTACCTTAGTGGTATACGAATAAATATGTATGAATAAGAATAAATATGCCGTATTACATGTAAAGAAAAGTGTTTCCGTTACCTATTTAAATTTCGAAATAAGGTAAATTTATTATTTTGTGAACGTCGTTATAAAATTGGGCTAGTTTTAATTAACTGTAAAAATAAAATTCCTTTCAATCATCTCATTTGTTTAATGAACATAATAATATCATATAGATACTTATATATGTATTTCAAATATATATACACGTGGCCACACGTCCTCATTTAATTTATAAATTAGAATGTAAAAGATTTTCTATTTGGAACACGTACTTATTGCATTATTCTTCGATTCACGCTAGTTTATTATTGCTACAGTAATGTTTTGTAATTTGTATCATAAATTACATAATATAAATAAAAAAAATATTTATTTCTGTTACAGGAAGGAAAATCGTCTCGTCACATGGCCATGGCGACAAGTGACAGGCGCCATCTTGTGAATGTACAGCATGATTTTTAACAATTAAAGGTCCGTATAGGTAACTAGCTTACCGCCCGCGGCTTCGCCCGCTATGTCTAAAACCTAATAAATTATATACTAAAACCTTCCTATTGAATCACTCTATCTATTAAAAAAACCGCATTAAAATCCGTTGCGTAGTTTTAAAGATTTAAGCATACAAAGGGACATAGGGACAGAGAAAGCGACTTTGTTTTATACTATGTAGTGATGATAGTGATGATGAAACTGTTGAAATTGTATTCAAAGTCAAGCAATATTAAATGTAATGTTTAACGTTATATTTATTCGTACTTTTTTAAAGGCTGTATTATAGGTATTATATTATCATATACTAGCTGTGCCCCGCGGTTTCACCCGCGTGGCTCCACTCCTGTTGGACGTAGCGTGATGATACATATAACCTTATACCTATAACCTTCCTCGATAAATGTGTTATCTAACACCGAAAGAATTTTTCAAATCGGACCAGTAGTTCCTGAGATTAGCGCGTTCAAACAAACAAACAAACTCTTCAGCTTTATAATATTAGTATAGATACGAATATTACATATGTGTATTGTGTTTTATGTATGTAATTTGAATCAATTCAAACAACCTTTAACTGGTATGTACCAGATACATGACTTCATGTTGTAGGATGTTTATTTCTTTGGCATGTCAGAGTTATAGAGATATCTATAGGTAGGTACCTATGTAATTTAGTTTTCTTTCTTTCTTTCTACTGATATCGCAACAATGAAAATTATAATTTTATTGCTATCGTATTAAGCTAAATTTTCTTTCTTTTTCAAAAAAAAATACTATATTTACGCTCCAAATTAATGTTATTAAATCTCTGTCCTCCAAATCCTATCAAAATCAATATATAAGAATACATATCTATATATATATATATAAAACTCAAAGGTGACTGATATAGTGATCTATCAACGCACAGCCCAAACCACTGCACGTATCGGGCTGAAATTTGGCATGCAGGTAGATGTCATAACGTAGGCGTCCCCTAAGAAAAGATTTTAGAAAATTCATCCCCCAAGGGGATCAAATAGGGGATGAAAGTTTGTACCATGAAAATTTATCTTTTCCACGCAGGCGAAGCTGCGGGCAACAGCTAGTTAGACTATATACCAATAAGGTTTTTGAATACCTAAACAAATACATATACATCCTATATAAATACAAAAACACAATAATACCATTTACCAAAAGCTAAACCATGCTAAGCTGAAAACATCGTACGAGCCGGGTCGTTGAACCCGTCCGTAACGAGCGCGGCGAGGTCACCATACTGATTAATATTTTATTCACATTTTATACGTACTTGCATGTTTCACTTGGAGTTGAGTTAAAAACTTCGATATTTACTTGTTTAATAGTTCTATTAAATATTTATTACTAGTTATTAGTTACTACTAAAAATGCGAAAATAAGTATCAGTTTAACTGTTACGCTTTCACAGCTTAACAACTAATCCAATCAATTGTGATGGCATATTTTCTATCTTAGACATTTGGAATATTTAAGGCTATATAAAAAACAACTTTTAAGTAAAAGTTTAAAAATTTAAAATCTATACAATAAAAATGATGTGTTGCTAAGCGCAAAACTCGAAAACGGCTGAACCGATTTCGTTGCTTCTTTTGTTATTAGAACGAGTATTATTCCTTGAAGTATGTGGATGGTTTTTGTGGAGTGAAAACGTCAACATGTACCTTGCGCGAAGCCGGGGCGGACCGCTAGTCTATACTAATATTATAAAGAGGAAAGGTTTGTATGTATGTATGTATGGTTTTCACGCATAAACTACTGGACCGATTTTGATGAAATTTGGCACAGACAATCTTTAGACCCTGAGAAAGAACATAGGCTACCTTTTATTGCGAAATATGTATGTACCACGGGCGAAGCCGGGGCGGACTGCTAGTTTATGATAAAATAGAGGATGCAAAAATGTATCGAAAACAAGGCAGAAAGCTAGAGTAGGCATAGTTTATATTTTATCGATTCGCGATTTAACATCCATTAAATTTTGTAATTGTTTGCTCTTCAAAATAAAAAATGTTGTGTGGTTTTATGAAACCACGGTAAAAGTGAAACTTAGGCACAAAATTATTTAAATTGTACGATAATTATGTACGGTTCCGAACACTGCTTTATACCTACTCGGCAGCCGACCGTCACGCGACATGCGCTACACAGACCAAAAAGTTTGAGACGATGTAATAAAAGTTTCACTTTAATAAATATGCATTATAATACGAAAACAACACTAAATAACTTCGTATGTACCTATTAACCCTTAAATACATACAAAGACGAGCCACTGCTTTTTAATGTAGATGGGAGAAACGTCGGCCTATATTTTGATCCAGGCCATAATCTATCTGCATGCCAAGTTTCATTTCTTTTCGTTTATTATTAGTATAGAGGGATAGAGAATGAATATAAGTAGTTGATATCATAAGGATACCCATAGATTTCTTAAATAACATAAATATCTGGTAAGAAGTTAGTATAAAAATTTCGATTTGAATCGAATGATTATCACGACTCGACAAAAAAATTTTCGTTCTTTGTCCTAAAGTTTATACTATTATTTTCCAGTTAGTTATGCACAAAAACGAAAAGAAAATACCTTTTTGCGGTATAAAGTTTGCTTTTGTGATAGTTATAATAATAATACTCATTTTTCAATTTTTTCATAAATTTTCATTGATTTTAATATTTTTAAAAAGACCGCGCGGTGAGAGTGGGGTATTAACGTTTACACTGTGCCGCTAGATGGCACCCGAGTGATAAACAACCATCAGGCCCAGAATAACTTAAAATGTCGTCACGAAAGTGCAAATACGATGCTGATGCATTTTGTGGTCAATTTATTAAAGTTCGAGACGTGAAATATGAACTAAAGACATCTCACGTTCTCTGTGAAGCCTATGAAGCATATTTTGACTGTCCTGTACGGAATCAAGATAAGCCATGGACTCCACATGTTGCTTGTAGATATTGTAAAAGGTGTTTGGAAGGTAATGCAAATTACAAATTACAAATTTTAAGGCCATGGGCTGCAGGATGTCATTAAAAGTACATATGCTGCATGCTCATTTGGATAAATTTAAAAACAATATGGGAGCCTATTCCGAAGAGCAAGGAGAACGTTTCCATCAGGACATCATGAATTTTGAACAACGCTATCAAGGCCAATACAATGAAAACATGATGGGCGACTATATTTGGGGTTTATTGAGAGAAAGTAGCTATGAACATAAAAGAAAAAGTAAAAGTATGCACTTTTAAGTTATTTTCCACTTTTCTGTAAGCTAATTTGATAGTAAAACTTAATAAAAATAATAAACATTTTTATTTCAATAGTTTTATTTTCAATCAAAAATTAAAATCCGAGATTTTTAAAAATTTCCTTCAATCAGTCTTCTAAGCACAAAAGCAAAGTTTTTCATGCCATATATTTTTTTTCCGTCTAATTACGACCTAAACTACGAAATTTAATGCTTTGCAATCAAAGTCAAATTTCATGGTGACCCGTTGTTATTTATTATGCATTCCTAAAATTAAAAGGCCTCTTTCGATTTTTGTAATGTTTGGTATTTGCAAGGCTAAAAAGCATTTTAAACTAAAAGCTCTATATCTAATCCATACTAATATTATAAATGCAAAAGTAACTCTGTCTGTCTGTCTGTTACTCAATCACGCCTAAACTACTGAACCAATTTGCATGAAATTTGGTATGGAGATATTTTGATACCCGAGAAAGGACATAGGCTACTTTTATCCCGGGAAAATGACGCAATCCCGGAAAAAAATCCCGGATTTTACGAAAATACTAAATAGTAAATACGATAACCCTAACGAATCATAAAAACGAAGCGAGAAAAAACAACAACTTCTACTACTTACTACTTCAATTTATAAGAGAGATGAAATAAATCGAATGTAAGTAGGTATGTACCTATATTATGTAAAAAGTTTTATCAATAATAAAATAAAATCTATATATTATGTATTTACCTACCACCTACGTGTTAGCTAGGTACCTACTATTAATTATTATTAGTATTTTGTGCCTCTACCATTAAAGTGGTGTTGAAAATTTTGAAAAAGCTTCAAGTAAAAGAAAGACAAATAGTATTTCAATACCTAATATACTATTATAAAGGCGTAAGTTTGTATGGATGTATGGATGTATGGATGTTTGTTACTCTTTCACGTAAAAACTACTGAACCGATTACAATGAAATTTAGCACACATATAGAGGGTAACTTGGATTAACACATAGGATAGGTTTTATCCCGGAAATCCCACGGGAACGGGAACTATGCGGGTTTTCCTTTGAAAACGCGGGCGAAGCCGCGGGCGGAAATCTAGTACCTAATATTTTAGTATTAACAAATAAAACCAAATGACCTAAACAACTATTAGAACAATAGTTGACCCTGTAGATCGCCGGCACAATGCAACATAGGCTGTGACGTCACATCCTCGCGTTTTCACCGTGTTGAAACCGACATCCGCTGACGAACGGTGGATATGAACATTGAACATTTATTTTTGCTATAAATATAACATACTAGCTGTGCCGCGCGGTTTCACCCGCGTTACTCCGCTCTTGTTGGTCTTAACATGATGATATATAGCCTATATTACTCGTGGATAATGTAGCTTTCGAATGGTGAAAGAATTTTTAAAATCGGTCTTAAGTTTATGAGCCTATTCATTACAATCAAACAAACAAAGTTTTCCTCTTTATAATATTAGTGTAGATTAAAATGGAGAAATACAAGTAGAAACTGTGCGTTACATTCAAGTTTGAATTTTAACTCGCATCATTTAACTTTTGAACCGATTAATGCAATAAAAAGCTAAATATATAAATTCAAGCCATTGCTGAGATAAGGGCGTTCAAGCTAACAAACAAACAAACTCTTCAGCTCTATAATATTAGTCAGGATTTTTAAAGTGAAACTTTTATTACATCGTCTCAAACTTTTTGGTCTGTGTAGCGCATGTCGCGTGTATCGCGGCTGCCGAGTAGGTATACCTACTCGGCAGCCGACCGTCACGCGACATGCGCTACACAAAGCAGTGTTCGGAACCGTTCGAACAGTTTCACTTTTACCGTGGTTTCATAAAACCACACAACATTTTTTTAATCTTACCCCATTTAGATCTAACTCAAGCCGTAACTTTTACATTATTTGACTATACCCAAGCCCTTTATGTCCTATCTTAAATACCACAAAAACAAAAACCTTACGATACCATATCATAATTTATTATTAGCCACATAAAGGGCAAAGATACAGGACAATAGCAGTGTCATCGACATGCATTCATGACGTGACGTCACTTCCGGCAAGCCAACTCATCCGCCAGACAAACAATTCATTGTAATTATATTGATATTGATGTTTGTTTCTTTACCCGACTGCGGAAGGGTGGGTTAGGTTTTCCGAGTATATGTATGTTTATTTGGCACGCCGTAGAGCCTAGACGACTATTTAGTGTCAATTTATACTAATATTATAAAGCTGAAGAGTTTATTTTTTTGAACGCGCTAATCTCAGGAACTATTTTGGTTTGATTTGTAAAATTCTTTCGGTGTAAGATAGCCCATTTATCGAGGAAGGCGCTAGGCTATATATCATCACGCTAACACTTACAGGAGTGGAGCACTGCGGGTAAAACCGCAGGGCACAGCTAGTAAATTATAATTCGACAAAATCGTAAGTGTGGCACTGGGTACATACACCAAAATTAAAAAATGTCGCAAAAAAGTAATTAATAGTAATTTACAGTGGGGTTTTTTGTTTGTATTATACCTTTAATATATCTTGTTTGATTATATATAAAGCGTAATCAAATATTATGTAAACAAAAATATATAACCAATGGTAAATAGGTAATTTTCTTTAAAATCATAACTATAACGAAGCCTTGTAAAGTAAGTAAATGTTTGAGATTGATGTTGATTTCATGTAAAAAGTTTGACATTAGAAAAGGTTTTTTTGGTTAAAGCTAATAAATAAACGCAAACGTTTTTATGGATGATTGATTCAACATTACTTTGGAACTTGGAACGCATGCAAACACGTCTCGTCTATTACAATGAAATTCCTCGGAAACTGCTGGACTAAATTTGATGATGTTTCGTACTACCATGCTTTATTTCTATACACAAAAACAAATGCATCAGGTGAGACACTATAATTTGAATAGCATCTTTTAAATTTATAAAGAATAGAAAAAATTCGATCACGAGGCGGGACTCGAACCCGCATCCTTTCGCGCCATTCCGGGGCGGATGCCTAACCAACTCAGCCACTCGTGACCCGCCAGAGCGATCGAATTTATTCTATTCTTTCAGTTTTATGTGTCTGAAGGGACACACCGCTTTCATTTCGCATCTTTTCTATTCTTTATTTTATATTTATAAAGCATTTGAATGCCATAAAACCAAAAATATAAATTAGCATCTTTTAATCAATAAAGAATATATTATCATATAAATCCCATATGAAATAAACATACTCATGTTGCCAGCAGTGTCCAATATATTTTTAGTTTTTTAGTTTCATTTCAGTTAGAGGATTATTTAAAAAATAACGCAAATAATCACCATGTTTTCATAATTATCAATATATAAGATAGCATCAACATGCACTTAAAAAAATCATATATAAGGGTTTGTAAACTATTGTTGAAATTACGTTGAATTCCCGAAACAAATAATTGTGCTCTATACAAAATTATTCAGCCTTTAAATTACATTGGAAGTAATGTATTTCAACTAACTTACCTACAGATATTTAAAACCACCAGAAGCACCTCTAATCATATTAGACGAAACTAGATCAATAACCTGCTAATTAGCACAAAACTTACCTTATAAAATATTTTTTTTATTGTTTCTATAGTTTGATTCTCATTCAAATATATTAAAGTAAACATGCATCTCTTACCTTTTCCGATGTATTTCAAACTTCCTTGTATCAATTACAAGATTGACACTTTATCAATTAAATATAGGGTACTTCTACAAATGAAGTATATTTAATACTGTGAAGTCCCATGTCCCCAAGTGGGCTTACCCCACTTGGGCAGATGCATTATACATCTGTTTCACTTATCGGTTTTCTTTAGGGACAAGCAGGTGATCAGCCTTCTGTATCCTACCAGACCAAGACATTTTTTTTTCTTCGTCTCCACCGGGAATCGAACCCAGGGCCCCTCGGGGCTACGCTCACGTGTCAACCACTGTACCAAGGAGGCGGATTTAATACTGTAGTGGGTATCAATGTCTGTGACCTCATCTCAACAAACATTAAATCTGTCTAATTTACCTAATTTTCAACGCGATAAACTAAAAAATATGCGTAAATCTGTAGCGAATATCTAAATATTTAATTGGTTTTAATAACATTTACTATAAAGGATCGAACGTTATAAATTTAATATTTTTATTACCTAAATGCTCACAGTTCTAAATACTTTCAGTGGTAAAAACAGTAAGACAATTGGATTCAGATAATGATATAAATTTATAAAGCATTTGAATGCCATAAAACCAAAAATATAAATTCAGATAATGATATAAAACTAAAATCGATAACTTACCTGAAAGTGTTGATGTGCTGCCTGGTCCTCAGCCTCGTATTTGTGTTTTATATTATCTATACGCATCTGCTTCAAGATGCCGGCCACCTCGATTCTATAACAAATACAATATACATTTAATATTTTATTATAATTTACTAGCAGTCCGCCCCGGCTTCACCCGTGGTACATATTTACGTTTTCTCTACATAAAAACCATCCTCGTACTTCAAGGAATATAATAAAAAAAGAATTATCGAAATCGGTTCAGCCGTTCTCGAGTTATGCGCTTACCAACACATTTTGCGATTCATTTTTATATATAAGAAGATAAGATTACAATATACATGATATTTTCAAAGTTTATTTCATGACTTCCAGACATATTTTACGTTTAAACTAAACTTAAAAATCCTAATTAAGATAAGATTATAAATATTAAATAAAGCATAATATTATGATGATTAAAAATAAAATAATAAAATAATATGAAGAAACAACAAACACTATTTTTACGAAAAGAATATTTTATATTTTGTTTACTGTAGAGAATATTTAAAAAATAAACAAATATCTGGTAAAAAGGCACAACTCCTACATCATTAATATTTTGTATGAAAATTGATTAATAAAAATATACAATGTATTATAAAATAACATGTAACATAAACTATGTTATACAGTAATAGTTCTATTACTGGGATTAAAAAAAAACTTACACAATCATAAATGTTACATTCTCTAATTATAATATTATATTATTTAAAAATAATAGAATAACATTAAAAAGTAATAAACAATACATAATAGTGAACGTTAACTATGTAATATTATGCTAATGAAACTTCGTAGCAGTGCTACGAATATCCGCTACGCGCCGCTCTACGCAACTATGCGTAGTCGATAGTGCTTGCGGGTGGTTTATTTTCAGTTACTTTTTAAAGTAGAACAGCTTTTTTAAATTTATTGTTATTTATTTATTTAGGTAACTTATTAAATAATAAAAAAACAGGTTCGACTAGCGTATGTTTTTTACACGCTTATAAATTTTACAGTCGTAACCTGTTTTTTTATCATTTGTAGAAATTAAAAACGTGAATAATAAAAAATAAGGGCGTAGGGATGTGACGACCCCATCGCCCACGGTTGGAATATCTATTGTCTACGTGACAATAGATATTCCACCCGTGCAATCAGTCAACCCGCAGGACACCTTGTGGCGGGGTGTCGGGGAGTAGCGACCCTGCGGGAACCGAGTGCTCCCGGGGGAGGCCCCTGTCTTCATCTCCGGCTCGCCTTCACCGGCCGGTCGGAGTGAAGCCTGACGAGGACAGGACCCCCACCTCTGGCTTGCCTTAACCGGCCGGCCAGAGTGGAGTCGCGAGAGCTTTTAGCTCGAAGGGTGGATGCGAAGCGTAAGTGGCGAGTGGGCACGTGATGCTGGACCCTCAGGGAGCGCGTGATCGTAGTTAAAAGTCCAGGGACGCCTCTCCACCCTTAGCTGCTCACAATATGTTGCCCCCTTGTCGCACTATTGCAGCGACTTATTTCGGGGGCCCATACAGTGAGAGGGCGAGTCACCACCTGCCAACATATTTTTACTTTCTTTTAGTAGAAAGGCAGGTGCCATAGTTTCCCATAGTCCTCAGTACCAGTCCATTTAGCATCCCAATCCATAGCCCAATCATTAAATTTCCATACCCTGCAATAGTCCTACATCGGCCGCGGACTGCCCAGGGCTGTATCTCTATAGTGCAGTCATGGGCAGGCTGCGGCTGGTGTCCCACAACACATTAAAATTCTCGAAAGGGCCTCTGCGTGTTGGATCCGTGTCCCCACGTAAGCCTTCCAAAGATCCGGGTACTGTCCTTCTGGTGGTACCCGAGTATTATGGAAATGAGAAACATAAAAATAAGGAAAGCTTCAAGGTCATGGATAATAATCATTTTAACGGTTTTTCA
The DNA here is from genome assembly GCF_061535455.1 of Colias philodice. Taxonomy (NCBI): domain Eukaryota; kingdom Metazoa; phylum Arthropoda; class Insecta; order Lepidoptera; family Pieridae; genus Colias; species Colias philodice. The sequence goes on from NC_143092.1 coordinate 9,955,776, forward strand.
GTTCCAATATAAGCAACTGAGTTTATTTTGGTCCTTTTTCAAGAATTTAGTGTATTTCTCAAATCTCCAACTATTTATAATACGTTGAGAATAAATACGTAGTTAAAGCTTGTACAAGCGTACATCATACATCAATAATCGCTCAGGCAATAATTGATCATTGAAATTATAGTGAAGCATTGTGAAATCGTCATTTATAGATGAACTAGCGGTCCGCCCCGGCTTCGCCCGTGGTACCTACATGTTTAAACTATCCTATCTCTCAAGTTGGATCGAACTGCACATGGTGTGCGAATTTTATTATAATCAGTGGATTGAGGACAAATATTGTGACACGAGATTTATCTATATTAAGATATTTAAAACTAAATTACTAATTTCCTGCAAAATTAATTTTATCAAAATCATGAAGAAAATAGTATGAAGAAGAAAGCTTTGGATTATGCGTCAGATATCTTCTCGATAGATGTTTTTGACTTATCTGAAGATGGACTTTATATTATAATACTAGCGGTCCGCCTCGGCTTCGCCCGTGGTACATATTTCGCAATAAAACGTAGCCTATGTTCTTTCTCAGGGTCTAAAGATTATCTGTGCCAAATTTCATCAAAATCGGTTCTGTAGTTTATGCGTGAAAACCATACATACATACATAATTACAAACCTTTCCTCTTTATAATATTAGTAACTATAGATTGAATGAATTAAAAATTATAAAATGTCAACTGGCTATAGCTCGATAGCATAGAGTGCCTTGAAAGGTTTGTTACCCGTCTGTAGCAACTAGCACCTAATTAAATGTTCTTGTTGACGAGTTCATCCCTTCGACTAATATATTCTGGTTCAAATTCAAATTATATTTATTTGCAAGAATGAAGTTACAAGTTATAGATGTTTTAATTACAATATTATGTTTGCGTTGATAAAAAGTTTATTTCAATCCGAGGAGAAAGTTACGTATCTAAAGTTGGTTCACATTACGCTCCATTTTCATGGTTCGTGCGCTAACTGAAATATGTAATTAGAATGTTAAGTTGTTGTTGTTGTACGTAATTTACGTACGTACGTAATAAATATTTCATATTTTTTTTTAGTTTTAAGCTATTGCATAGCTTCTATCGCGGGCCTTGAGCGCGGGGACCGAATCCAGAAATTTAGTAACGGAAAACTTCACGCTCAACACTCCGACGGGCGCGGAGGTGTGGCTTGAAGGCATAGCATGCAATAGCTTTACCGCGGCAGTCCCCGAGTGCCACACGTCTTTTTTTTACTTTAAAATGTATTACTAAGTAACCCACTTAGGAGAGACCACTTAAAAAAGTCATTATAACATGTATAATTGTTTAGGCTTTCTTAGAAACGAAAAAACCGCTCGTAGAGTCACCGATTTTGCGAAATCAGATGGGCAGCGATAACCTTGCAGAAAGTGAGTCTCCTACTTCTTTGTTGGAGTTTACATAAAAAGTAAACTTATAACTCTAATCTAATATATAAAAATAAGTCGGGTTTTCCTTCCTGACGCTATAACTCCAGAACGCACGAACCGATTTCCACGGTTTTGCATTCGTTGGAAAGGTCTCGGGCTCCGTGAGGTTTATAGCAAAGAAAAGGTGTCTCTGGTGGCGAAACGGAGTTCGCCGGGTTTGCTAGTAATGGATAAACGTAAGTTATATTTAATGATAAAGAAACTTTAAAGACAAAAAAGCGTAAGTATGACTTCTTGAAGAGCTGCAAACATTTACAATTCCACTTTCGTAATAAATAAATGTAAAACTATAAAGCAACGTATAATTGAAGTGAAACTTCTTTATCGGGGTTGGAAAAAAATTTTGTGTAACATTTTTTCGTTACGCGACATTTTTCGTTACGCGCCATCTTTTTCTTATCCCTACCACGCGTGATTCGACGTATTTCTGTAAAGTTGCATATAGTAAATTATTTTTTGAAAAATAAGGTCATAAAGAACTTTCACTTCTTACGTGTGTACACTAGTTCACGCACACATTTTTTTGGATGAAACTTCTTTATCGGGGTTGAACAAAAATTTAATGTAACATTTTTGCGTTACGCCGTACGCGTGACATTTTTGCGTTACGCCGTACGCGTGACAGTTTTGCGTTACGCCATACTCGTGACATTTTTAAGGTCATAAAGAAGTTTCACTTCTTACGTGTGTACTCTAATACACGCATACATTTTTTTATTTATTAAAGTAAGTTTGTGATGATGGGTAGAAGGACATGCGTTAATATTTCACGCAAAGCAAAGCTCATCGTATCTTGAGGAAACTTGTTAAAGATATTATATGTAACATAATATAGACTATAGTAGTATGGATTAGCTCATTGGCCTTTTTTACCCCGGTACGTCGCAAAAACCTTAAGTATTTAATAAAATTACTATTACTTGTAATATTTTAGTCAAATGCTACTAGAAAATCTATAAATATTTTCTATAAAAAAAATTAACACCTGAACTGAACTTATTTTAAAATTTATCCCATTTTCAAAATAAATATAACAAGGTCGCGACTTAGATATTTTTTTTAATCGTTGTGAGGCTCTAGGGCTTTTCGTTACCTGGCTACGCCACTGGTTTCTACAATATTAATTAAATATCGCATATATGATATAGTGCATATTAACATATTTAATTTAGATAATAAAATCGAATGACCACGCTCACTGCAGTGTGCGAAACGTCGGGATAATAATATAATGATTAAACCGCGTTTGAAATCCGTTAAAATCTGTAATTTGTAAGATCGTATGTTTTATTGAATTAAATATCTTTACTAATATATATATATATATATATATATAATATTTAAAGCTGAAGAATTTGTTTTTTTGTTTGTTTGAACGCGCTAATCTCGGGAACTACTGATCCGATTTGAAAAATTCTTTCGGTATTAGCCCATTTATCGAGGCAGGCTGTAGGCATATATCATCTCGCTAAGACCAGCAGGAGCGGAACAGTGCGGGTAAAACCGCGGAGCACAGAATATATAAATATGAAAGACTGGTCATAAAGAGCAGTCACCTTATTCTCATATTCTCTTGCAACCGCCTCAAGGGACCCAAATACTCCGGCGATCTTCCTCCCCGCACCTCCGCGAGCTGATATTCCACATCTTTGATCCTCTCGTTGAACAGCTGCTCCCGTAGCACTGTGAACTGATGCTCTAGGTTCGCTGGAATCGAGAAGCTATAGTTATACACTTATTTTGGTAAGGTTTCATTCAGATGTGTGGAAAATACTGTTCAAAATCTATACTAATATTATAAAGCTGAAAAGTTAGTTTATTTGTTTGAATGCACTAATCTCTGGAACTACAGGTCCGATTTGAAAAATTATTTCCGTGTTAGATAGCCCATTTATCGAGGAAGGCTATAGGCTATATATCATTACGCTGAGGCCACCAGGAGCGGAGCTTCGCGGGTGAAACCGCGAAGCGCAGCTAGTATTTAATAAAATACAAATCAAGCTCATAGGCTTAAGCTGTAAAAGTGAAATTTTTAAAGAAACAGGCAAAATCAATCATCTTATTATAATATTGGTATGTTTCTTTCACACTTTTCTGGCATTTATTTACAACTGGTTCTTTGAATGCTTCTATTTATATATTCTCTGTTTATGGCACTTATGGTGTTACTGTTCTATTCAGGTATTTTCTCATTTTATGACACAAAGACTGTGATATCTATACTAATATTATAAAGAGGAACGGTTTGTAATTATGTAATTATGTATGTATGTATGGTTTTCACGGATAAACTACTGGACCGATTTTGATGAAATTTGGCACAGACAATCTTTAGACCCTTAGAAAGAACATAGGCTACCTTTTATTGCGAAATATGTACCACGGGCGAAGCCAGGGTGGACTGCTAGTAGATAATAGAATTGCAAGATATTTATTTTGCTATAAATTTGATTATAGTTTTAGCATACATTATTATCATAATATTTATTTGGAAATACTTTTAAAATAATTTAAGTGCAATTTATTTTGCAGATCCCAGGAACACTGCCTTCATAAGTAATTGACAAAATTGATCAGGCTGTTCATGTTTCTAAATTGCTTTAAGTATTTATTAAATGTTAAAATTATGTGTCTGAATGAAAGGCAATTAATTTATGGATTTGTTTAATATTATTATCAACATGAAAATTTATGGGTATTTGTTACACTTTTCTTACAAAACCAACTGATAAACGAACTGACAAGTGAAGACACAGGCTCAAGCAAGTACAAAATAAACTGGTACAATTTAACTAGGTATAGGTTATATTTGAATTGTTTTTTCTAATTAGTTTAAAGTATACCTTTATAATGACGTTACATTATACTGTGATTTTATAAATAAAGTATGTGTTCAGGACCTTAATTAATAATTATTTATGCTTAATTTTACTTGATTAGTGTTTGCTTTGCAATTATTTCTGGCTATGATGGCTGAATAATGAACAGTTTTCAATAATAAACAGAAGAATTGAAATCTATTGGCTTATTGGATTAATATTCTTCAAATACTATAAAAACTAACATTTATAATAACTTTCTATGTTAAAATCAAAATTCTGTTTTGATTTTTCGTACTTAAATCACCTATGCAGCATTTAAATCATTGCCATTGTATTTTACAACAGTTCTTGTTACTAAAGACCAAAATCCGCGACCCAATTTGTTTGTAAACATAACCTTAAAACCAACCTAAGTTATCGAGGCATTCGTTGCGACGCCTCTCGCATTCACTCTCATCCATTTCTGAGGAATCATCAGAATCAGGTTCGTCTGCTTCTTCAGCGCTGGAGTCTCTGTCTGGCCCGCGGGAAGACCCACCAGATCTTTCTGTGTCACCCCCAGATAAATCGCCATCGCCATCGCTGTCACCTTCCACTTTCATTGACGGCATTTTATTGGTTACTATCTATCTAAACAAATACGGTAACTCTATTTTGTGTTTTAAACTATTACAATTTAATATTTTTGCTTTCGCTCCACCTAAACAATAACAAGAAACGTCAAACCGTAAAGTGTCAATTGATGACGCAGTCAATTTGGCATTTGTTGTTCGGATACTCAATGTGAATAGTGATTGTTTAACTTAGCGCTTTAACTTAGCGTCTTCAGTACTGCCATAAATTAAAATATTGAATTGAATTGAACTTAGCGTCTTCAGTGAATGTGCAGATTTTTTTCTACGTCTATTTTCATGTAATTTATTAATAATAAAAACAACCATCTATTATAAATAAGATAGGTATTTTATATAGCAAAATAGTTTCTGATTAATGTAACTACTAATTCGTCGATTATAAATTAACTAGATAAAAGACATCCATCAAGATTCAAAATATGTAATATGCTTATATTATCATTTAATTAATGATCTAAGCATAATATGAAGTCGGTGCCAACTGCCAAGCAATAAGCACTTAGTATTGAGCCCGTACACCGACATCAAACCTTTTTATTAAATAGCACATCTAAATGATATGTAGTAACTAATAATATCAAATCTTTTTAATTTTTTTACTTTTTCGTTTTTGAAGTCGGTTGTTTAAACCGATTTTTGTATTGTTATTACAAAAAGTATTAAATAAAAAATATAACTACGTTTTAACGTTTTTAGTGAATTTTTTTACACGAATTAAACGAGCCCAAACTCGATAAAGTTGAGTCAATATAATACTATATAATATTACTGAGTTCCTATGGCCACCTTCCGATTCTACCATCAAATTAGCTCTATGTCTGCGTATGTATGTAAAAACTAGCGGGCTGATCCGAATAAAATTTCTATAGGACCAATTCGACACCATTCCGCATAAAAAAAAATAAGAATCACGTAAATCGGTTTAGAAACCTCGGAGAAATCGGTGTACATACATAAAAAAAAAATATCTTTATGTAAATATATAAATCTCGTGTCACAATGTTTGTCCTCAATGGACTCCTAAACCACTTAACCGATTATAATAAAATTCGCACACCATGTGTAGTTCGATCCAACTTGAGAGATAGGATAGTTTAAACATGTAGGTACCACGGGCGAAGCCGGGGCGGACCACTAGTATAAATATAAAAAATACATACATATATATTATAGTGTGGAAATTTTCGATGGGCCCTGAAGGGAAAGTATTTGAAATACTCAAGATAGAAAAATTTGCTGAGAGGAAACTTTCCTTTATTTTTAAAAAGAAATAGAACTGCATTCAAAGATTTTCGAAAATTCACTTGCTTCGACCGGGAATCGAACTAACTAAAAATAAAAAAAATATATTTTATTTTATTATATCTTTATTCAAATCGATATCTTCTTCTTCTTCTTCTTAGTCGTTGATAGATCGATTATTGATTGATTGATCGATTGATCGATCGATATATCGACTGATCGATTGATCGATCGATTGATTGATTGATTGATTGAATGATTGATTGATTGAATGATCGATCAATCGATCTATCAATTAATTAATTTCTTGAATCTCTTGAATATCTCAATCGATCATTCAATCGATCAATTCAATCAATCAATCAATAATCGATCAATCAATAATCAATCAATCAATAATCAATCAATCAATAATAGATCAATCGATAAATCGATCAATCAATCAATCAATCAATTATTGATTGATAAGTTATACATGAAATACGCTATAAGTCATCGCGCGTGAATACAGAATCATGCCATAAGGATTATTTTTGTGTATCAGTTGCCGCGTTCGACGCGCTTCGCGGCGGGAGCTATAAAAAGGCGGCGGGTCTGCACCCGTTTCGCGTTGTCATGGCATCACGTGTGAACGGCTGAACCGATTTCGATAATTCTTTTCTATTATATTCCTTGAAGTACGAGGATGGTTTTTATGTAGAGAAAACGTAAATATGTACCACGGGCGAAGCCGGGGCGGACCGCTAGTAAATAATAAAATATTAGTTTAGTTTTAACATAAAATGCATAGATATGCGTTTTAACATAAAATGCATAGATATGTGGTCTTATTATTACACATCTTATTAGTATGTTTACGGTGTAATTATTATTTACGTGCCTGATTCGATTTATGGGCATTTTTTTTCAATTGGTACCACCTCTCAAAATATGCTACTATTCAGTAGCATATTTTGTTTCCAGTATTTTGGGTAATTGTTGGTTTATTAGAGTAATAGATTACTTAATTAAATTTAACTAAAAATGTTTTTGGATTTTATTTTAAACCCCGATTTTATATGAAACTAGCTGCGCCCCGCGGTTTCACCCGCGTGGCTCCGCTCCTGTTGGTCGTAGCGTGATGATATATAGCCTATAATGACCAACAGGAGCGGAGCCACGCGGGTGAAACCGCGGGGCGCAGCTAGTTTCATATAAAATCGGGGTTTAAAATAAAATCCAAAAACATTTTTAGTTAAATTTAATTAATCTATTACTCTAATAAACCAACAATTACCCAAAATACTGGAAACAAAATATGCTACTGAATAGTAGCATATTTTGAGAGGTGGTACCAATTGAAAAAAAATGCCCATAAATCGAATCAGGCACGTAAATAATAATTACACCGTAAACATACTAATAAGATGTGTAATAATAAGACCACATATCTATGCATTTTATGTTAAAACGCATATCTATGCATTTTATGTTAAAACTAAACTAATATTTTATTATTTACTAGCGGTCCGCCCCGGCTTCGCCCGTGGTACATATTTACGTTTTCTCTACATAAAAACCATCCTCGTACTTCAAGGAATATAATAGAAAAGAATTATCGAAATCGGTTCAGCCGTTCACACGTGATGCCATGACAACGCGAAACGGGTGCAGACCCGCCGCCTTTTTATAGCTCCCGCCGCGAAGCGCGTCGAACGCGGCAACTGATACACAAAAATAATCCTTATGGCATGATTCTGTATTCACGCGCGATGACTTATAGCGTATTTCATGTATAACTTTGGTGTTTCTACACCGATTTACATGATTCTTTTACTATAACCTGCCCAGGAGTATGAAGAATAATTGTGCCAAATTTGGTTAAAATCCGTCGTGTAGTTTTTGTTTCTATAACGAATATACAGACAGACAGACAGACAGACAGACAGACAGACAGACAGACAGACAAAAATTTTACTGATTGCATTTTTGGCATCAGTAGCGATCCCTTATCACCCCTTCATAGTTTTTTTTTTAATATATTTCATGTACAGAATTGGCCTCTCTACAGATTTATTATAAGTATAGATTGGTTTCTATCTTACAATTTGGTTGTCTTTATGTTTAAATTATGTAACATAATAGAAGAGTTTTTCTGTATCGGATACATTTTACAGAGTATATTTCTATTGATTATTATAATCTATCGACCCATCATTGAATAATTCTGTGTAGACCTCACTAAGTGGGTGGGGCCTGTCCATGAAGTACCTACAATAACTATTTGTATGACATATTAACATAGAAAATACAATCCTTCATAGGCGTGAAGCTGTCAAAAAGCAAATAATATAATGGACAGAGATTTTGCATTTTTCATTTATTTTACTTGTATTAAGAGGTTTTTGAACAATTTATTAGTTTTATGGCCGATTTTTCAATCCATGGTTAAAACTTTAATCTGCCCATTATATAGTATTACACGATAATATTAAAATGTCACCCGTAAATTGTCAAAGACGGCAAAGAATACATTTTTGAAATGGTAGTTTAATACGTTATTCGACGAATAAGTATTAACCAAGGATTGAAAAATCAGCCCTTATAGTGTTAAATTAGTACCTAACGTTCTTTATGTTGACATAGTGTTGATGATACATTAAAAGATGGTCAATTCCATGATATTTCCATTTCTAAGTGCAAATGTTTTAACCTTAGGTTTTTACGATCAATAATTCTTTAACATTGTCTAATTCGATTTTAATAATAAAATAACAATTTTTTTTTCATTTTTAGTTAGTTCGATTCCCGGTCGAAGTAAGATTTTTTTTGAAAATCTATGAATGCAGTTCTATGTCATTTTAAAAATGATGGAATGTTTCCTTTTAGCAAAATTCAATATTTCAAATACATATGTACTTTCCCTCCAGAGCCCATCGAAATTTGAAATCGGCCGAATTGATAACCTCCTCCTTTTTTTGAAGACAGTTAAAAAATGGTCTATGTCAGACAGATAACAAAGTAATCATAATATTATATTACCGTTTTTTCTAGTCATGGGCGTTTTCGATTATGAACGCAATCGGATATTTATTCGATCTCAGATTTTGAAATCAATCATTTCAAAATCCGATTTTAGAAATCCGATTTCAGTTTTACCTAGCTTTGCCAATTCGCTTGTTTGTGTTTAGATATGGCTTTATTATGGATATGGATACTCGCGATAATGATATGGATAATTTGCGCGATTTTCCTGCATGCTTTATTCTAGTCCTAAGGACTAGCAGAAAGTTATAGTCTTTATGTACTTACTGAGTTGTAGGACTATATTGAACGCACGTATTCAATGGCAATAGATTTGCGAAGAAGTTCAGTTTATCTCGTTCTAACCAATTGACACAAAGCGGGGTAAAGAAGATAGCATGAATTTCAAATCCGATTTGAGTTTGGATAAACACACAGTACGTTTGGTGTAGATTTGTCATTTGATACATCGGACGCATGCCTAGTTTTTTTTTTTTTTTTTAATTGACGATAGGGAAGAGCTTGACCACAATCTCGCCTGATGTTGAGCTGAGATGTGGTCTAAGATGGTACGCGCTTCCCTAGAAGGTACCTGTTCACTCTACGCTTGAAGACCCCCATATTGTACTCGTCGGGGGTAGTTTTTTCCGCTTCAAGCTAAATCTTCAAGCAAAATTTTTGACCTTGTAATACTCATTGTTAAATGAAATTCTATCCACCGTCGGTATTCCAAGCTCAATTTAAGTTATAGTTTTGATAACGCTGAGTACGTAAAAAAATACTTATAAAATTCCACATACATTTTTTTTTTCAAATAAATGAATTCTTGAAACTCTGTGTACACGCCTAACAACTTAACAAGCAACCCGCCCAACTTTGCCACCCGCCCGTGAGCTATCGTTTAAGATTATGTTTTCATAGACAAAATGCTCACATTAGCGAAGCGTTATATGCCGGCTGCGCGGCAGCGAGAAGAAAACATGAATTTTAAGGAAAAATTTAGCAAAAAATGTATGTCGTAATTTTGTTGTTTAAGTATTTTTTACGTGATCAGTGCATGATCAGTGTATGTAAGACTACAAGTTCCTTCGCGCTTAGTATACCGATAGTGGGACGCCCTGCATATCGAACACAGGTCGTCTAAGTTTTTCAGTCGCTTTCAGTCGCTCAGTACTGACATAGTATTTAATAAAATGGGTACCTGGATTAACTGGATGAGGATAATAATTAATAAAAATGAAACAAGGTAATATCTGATATTAAATTTAATAGGTATAATCTATTATTTACATTCAATTGTTCTCTATTAACATGGTATTTATAATAATTTTAATCAATTTGTTGTCAATAAATTTTATATACAGGACTATTTATAAATTATATAATAATAATAATATCAATACTGTGAAGTTCGATAAATCCACAATTGAATACGTGCACAAAATGTATATTAAAATACACGGGGCAAAAACATTTCGTTTTAAATACAAATAAATTTGCGAATACATCCAATGCACGTTTCATAAATCATACAGATAACATAGAATTCTAGTTACATTAGCACCTCCACAGGCTACCACAAAATACTCAAACTTACATTAATAAAAATCAATCAATGTATAAAAATAACACGATATCCGTATCGGTACATCAATCGGTAAATATAAATTAAGTAATATACACAAAATTAAAATGCTAAGCGCTCTGACGGTATTTTACTATTCCACTGAATATTTGTATTACATTTTATTATTATAGTCGACATTTGGCAACTGCAAAGCAATATCACTAGCAAAACAATCAGTTTTTGTGAACGCATTAATTGATTTTTTTATCAGTTCGTAAAATTCGTCAGTGGGCCCACACTAAGTACATTGCAAAATTGTGATTAAAAATATTTTAAGGTAGTTATTGTTATCAATAGTAACACCACGAACAGTGGTTGGTATTTGGCACTTAATTATTTGGAATGCACTTTTCTGTCTACTTATTAATATAATAAAAAATCGAAACTAACTGCATATATATAGGTACTAAATTTGAACATGGACATAATATTTTAGAATATTCACAGCTGCAATTTTTCTTATTGGATAACTATTTAATACTTTTCATAGAGGAATTTAGTAATTGTGTTGTAAAACATTTGATTTTGGCGCCATTTTTGACATGCAATTTGCAAGGAAAATTTTATTGGACAAGAGTTGATAAAATAAACTAAATTTGGAATGTTTAAAGTACTATTAAACATATATACGAAAATGTTATAAATAATGTGAACTATTTAAACCGCGTTAATGCCTTCATCATGAAGTAATATGAATAGATAAGTGTGAAACTATTAAGGTATAGGTAAAGATAATATAAAAACAGATATGTCATTTTTAGGTTAAAATATTGCTTTCTACTCGCTATTACAGCTGATTTTAAACACTGTCCAATATACTTGTTAATATTTAAAATCTACCATTGATTTACCTCCCTCAAGATACTACAGGAGAAAATTTCCAAAAAGTTACTATTTTTTAAAAGCTACTGCAAAATTTTGGAAGTATTGAAATATTTTAATAATCTTTTTATTATGTATAGTTTTATAGTTTTATTTCGTTAGTATATTTATTTATTAGTTTCGTTAAATATATAATATGTGAATATAAAAACGACCAATAACATGAAAACATATTAATTTTAACAGTTAATATTTTATAATTTATTTTGTTATTACAAAAGATCAATTATAATCAGATAAATGATTCTAAATATAGAAAATTATTATTTTATTGAATATTAACAACGTTATTGATTAAATATTGATCCATCAAGAACATGACGAGTATTGGTTATATTGTTACCTAATGATTCATTAAAATTAGAAGCGTTTCAACGATGGTGTTTAGCTAGAACCCAAATGATCGTATTGAATATTCTAATTTTAACAAACAACTATGTTTAACGTTTATAAATTTTAAGGCAGTATTAAAAGTTGTTACACGAAAAACAGATACAAATATATTTTATCACCTACGCCGACACTCCACGACAATTATTGCCAGTGCATTTAATATAATTTCAAAACATGTGTACGATTAATTTAATCAAAATAAGGAATATTCGAAACAAATATCGTTCTACGAATGCGCGATTCTCGATGCGCAAATGAAATCAATATCGATTTAAATTGAAATAAATTAAGAACAGTCTTCAAAGTACTCGTTAAATACATAGTATTATTAATTTTCATTCGTCTACGCTACTCTATGAACAGAACTTTTTATCGCGCCTACGAACTTTCCAAGCAAATGTATAACCATTCGCGTCACCAGACCCACGAGGACAAATTTAAGGATATTTCTGTTGACATCAGAAAATGATTGAACACGTCTGTTGTTATCGGAAATTTGTCTCTGAATGATAGTTGGAATTTTATCGAAATCAGATATAGGTTCATCAGAAATATGTAAATCTTGTTTATTTTCAATTGGATCATTACTGGTAATGTTAGAATCATTGAAGCTTATTACGTGAGATAGATTTTGAACTTTTGATTTATATTTTCTGATTTTAAACTTTTGATGTTTTGTTTTACCAGCGTTTTCAAGCTGTTCAACATTTCTAACAAAATCAGTTGAACCAATTTCGACCTCATTAGTATTAAAAACTTCAGAGACTATTTTGTAATTTCCGATATCAACAGAACAATTACATAGTACATTCCCTATAGCATCAGTCCTGAAACAATTATGTTTCCTTTCTTCATAAAACATATTTCTGTTGTCAACAGAATCACACAGTTTATTTCCAACAAAATTAGTTACATGTCGATCACTTTCCATATTTTCGTTATCAGTACTGAAAACACCAGCGTTTTCTTCATCACAAAGCTTTTCATCATCATCATTGTTATAATCACATTGTTCCACATCTCTATCAGTTTTGCAAGCAATGGAATGGTTTCCTAAAGGATTAGGTTGGAATATATGGGACATTTGTGGCACTTGGGAAAATTGCTGTGATTGTTTCACTTGATTCGACCATTGTCGCTTCCGTAGATCTGACTGATCTAGTTTCTGTTGGGGCAGTTGGTGAAGGGAAAGAGCTACTTGGGGCAGATTTACGTGTGGCACATGGGGCAGCCCAACGACTTGAGACGCAGTTGTTCGGGGCACTTTTTGCATATTATGGGATACAACTAGGGGCAGTTGAGGCACAGTTACTTGGGGCACTTTTTTCACATGAATCACATGTTGGGGCACTTTTTCCATTTGACACAAAACTTTTCGGGGCACTTTTTTCACATGAATCACATCTTGGGGCACTTTTTCCATTTGACACACAACTTCTTGGGGCACATATAGCCGAAATTGTCCCCGGGGCACTCGGGGCACAAGGGGCAGGTCCCGCTAGGTGTGCTTGAGCCAATGTGCGGGCACCCACTGCGGCTCGCGCTCGAGACTGTTTATTTCGTTAAGTAATTGTGTGTAGGCACGCTGTGTGTCGTTGTTAATGATGATCATGTCGAACAAGTGTCCCCAGCGGAGTTCCATGTCCCGGGCTGTCGCTATTATCTCTTTTAGCTCTTCTTCCTGTAAATGAGGAATAGTAAATGTTAATAAATAACAATATATGCTAATACTGTGACATGTTTTCATATTAATAATAGTATGTCTCGTTGTGATTTTGTATTTTTTTTCAATTTTAGTAATTATAAATTTCTCTTGACAAAAAAAAAGTGTGTTACTGAATACATTTATGATTACAGACACAATTTATAAAATATTTATTATTAATTTAGCAACAAAATTGAACCTACAGGTTGCAGAGCAAAGATTGTTGAAAAGTCCCAAGAAGCTTATATCTAATACACTGGAGATTGCACTATGACCATTAACTTGTAACAAGAAAATATGCCTAACCCCTAACATGGCCAAGTTAGGTGTAAAAGGGATAAAAAAACATACAGGCGTCATTCAACGTCATATTTTCTTGTTACAATTTAATGGTCATAGTGCAATCTCCAGTGTATTAGATATAAGCTTCTTGAAAAGTCCTCATCTAAAGAGCGACAAGTGCCAAGTTACAACAAATAACATAGACATTTTTTAAAACATAAAAATTTACACCAAGTTTCCAGCAACATTTTTCATAAGAAAAATGGTCATAAAAAATCCTTACCTTAAAAGCCTCTCCGTTCCTGATCTTCTTCTGCCGTAACTTCTCCAAACTAGGTGGAGCCACGAACACGGTGTAGGGCTTCAAGTCAGACCCTCGCAGGATCTTGAGCGACTGCGGATGTAGGTTTAGGACGCATATCTTCCCGGAGTTCACTACTTCGCGGATCGCTTCTAGTGATGTGCCTGGAAAAGAAAACAAATATTTTACTACTTGCCCTACTATTTCAAATTGTGTAAAATTTAGAAACGAAATAAACTATTTTTATTTTATTTTTTTATTTATTTATTTTAGAACATTTCTTTTACGATATTAGAAGATTAATGCCTGGTGGTAACTAAGGCGGTAAATAGATTTCCGTAACCAATGTTACGAGTATTGTCTACTTGGAAAAGAAAAGGGACAAGAGACAACATAGATTTATGATTAGTAACTATTTTCTTATAAATATGTTATTACAGTATATTTTCGTAGATGTTTCTTTTTCAAAATTTAACTTTATAATGGTATTCAAGTTTTTTCAAAAATTTGATAAATGGTATTCAAATTTTAGGTATAGGTAAGACACAGATTAAATGACCAATGTAATTTTTCTACAAACTTTAAATTATTGTACAACAAAAATAGACCTAATAAAACGTTTTAGCCAAAGCAGGTGAAGCCGCGGGCGGAAAGCTAGTACATATATAATAAACACTCACCATAATACGCCTTTTCATATTCGCCATGTTCCACAAACTTTCTATTCAATATATCTGCTTCAAACTGCGTCCGCGATATAAAGTGATAATCCTGCCCGGGGACCTCGTGGTCTTTGCGAGGTCGGGATGTGTCTGGAATCAAAGATATTTATTAGAAATAATAGTAATTATTTAACATCTGCCTATCTATACGCGTAACATACGTCTTTTTTTTCAAATATACATATTTTATTGACGTGACAACGTCTTATAATTCGATAGCGCCGACTGCACGCCCGAAAAAACATGACTCATGCGGCATTACCTCGCTCTGAGGCGTTCCATGTAAGGCTTGAAGAGCGAGCGAGAGCGCGGAATGAACGACAAAGAAGCACAATCGGACGTTGTCACATTCAACTATCATCAGTAAACAGACTTTACAGACAACCAATTTTTTTGGCAAATATATATATACATATTTTTATGTTTTATATACTCACGTGGTACAGCAGCAGCGAACCTCGCCGTGTCCTCCATGAGTCTCTGCCGGAGCTCGTGGCGGCCGATGTTGGGCGGGCCGATGAGCACGATGGGCCGCTTGTGCGACGCGCGCGGGTAGTACAGACCCACCTCCTCGTATGTGAGGATCTCTTCTTGCTCGTATTCTGAACATGGAAATTGAAAAAAAAAATATTAAAGAGTTTAGTAGTTCTGAATTTAAAAACTTACATAAAATATGTTCTAGTTCAGAGAGCCTATTACAGTATTAAGGAATATAAAAACGGACGATAAAAACGCATGGAGGGTTGTCGCGTAAAAACCACAGGACAGTTCTTTGGCATATTACTATAATATATGATGTTACATATGTAATTTGTAAAATTGTAAAACTGACATGATTAAAAAGAGCAACTATGGAGTTTCTTGCCGATTCTTCTCCGTAGAAACTGTTTTCAGAACCGGTGGTAAATGTTAAAAATATGTAATGACGTTTCAAAAATTTTTCTAGAAGAAGTCTAATTGAATAAATAAATGTTTGAGTTTGAAAAGGAGCGTGACGAGCACACGTCAGAAGTGAAACTTCTTTGGTAAGTTCAGCATTGTCGCCGTCGTCCATGATTTCATGGTAATGTGATGACCTTGAAATTTTACGCTCAACGCGCCAGAAGTTTCACATTTTTGAATTGAAAACTTCTTTAGCGGCGTTGAGCACTTTTTCTGTAATGGGTATAAAATCTTAGACTCGCGTCAGGACACGTGTCCTGATCGAAAAAGCGTAAGACGGATACCATTCCAAAATATCAAACATGCTCAACGTTAATAATCAAGTTTTCACTTCTGCCGGCACTCCCGGAGTGCAACCCTTCTTTTTTTAAAGACAGTAATTGATGGGATGAATTCATTCTCATAAACAACGTTTGGCGTTGAATATCACAGTCTAACGCTTATATTATAAAGATGTTTTTTGAACTGGCTAAGTAACTGCTAGGTTCACATTCATAATAAATTATTAGCAGTATATTTTGAAACAATAAAAAATTTGATCATTTTTCGATTGAATACAAAAACGGAAACGAAATAGACCAGTAGACCATTTATAATAATTACTTTACTAATCTACAAGACTGAAGTGTGGCAACGGCGCAGTACCGATAAATGTTAGAGAAGCTAACTATTATCTACAGGGTGTTTTGTACAATGTACAGAGTTATATACAGTTATACATTATACATGTCAAAGATCAAAGGGACCAATAAGAGTTTTGCATACTGATTTCGAAAAAATAATATTCCCTATAAATACAGATCTGAACATAATTATAAAACTCACCATCAGCCCCAGACGTAGAGTACAGAGGATATCCAGCCTCACTGGTGGCTTTTTTGCCCTTTTTCTTTCTTGGCGGTTTCTTCGCACAAAGTAAGGTGCCGCCTTTCCGTGGCTTGTCTCTCGCCGCTACCTCGCCCGCTAATGTTAACTTCATTGATTCACGTCTGGAAGAATAAATTACAACTTTTAATAAATAATAAAGAGCGTGTATGAATAGCACACGTGTCAGAAGTGAAACTTCTTTGGCAAGATTTTGAATCTCTGATTTATAAAAAATCATCGCCTTACTCCATGACGTGACGATATTGCCATGACCTTGAAATTTTACTCTTAACGCACCTAAATTAGTTTCACTTCAAAAAAACACTATATATCTGAGAAATTATTAATCTTGGAAAGATAAAAATATTTTTTCGGAGGATGGATGTGTTTTAGCTGTGCAGATAGGTTAAAAATTGTGGATTAAAATCATTAAATAATGTTTAAAACAAATTATATAACAAGAATTTTACTTAATAGAAATTAAAAAGTATTAAGTTTTTTTTGCAAACAAATACAATTTTAATAAAAATGTCGGCTAAAAAAACTGGTTAAAGAAAGGTAACTTCATTTTGAAGTGAAAACTTCTTCAGCGGCGTTGAGTACTTTTTCTGTAATGGGTATAAAATCTTAAACTCGCGTCAGGACACGTGACCTGATTGAAAAAGCGTAAGACGGATACCATTCCAAAATATCAAACATGCTGCACGTTAATAATCAAGTTTTCACTTTTGCCGGCACTCCCGGAGTGCAACCCGTCTTTTTTTCCAACTTTATTCATTTTTGTGTGTTTAAATAAAAAAAACTCACTGGTGCTGAAAAGCTTGACTAGGAATGAGTCCAGCGAGGGTCTGGTCCTCCTCCCCCTCGCGGAACGCCTGCCACCAGTTCGGGTCCTCACGGCTGATTACGTGTAAAACGTCGCCTTTTTGGAAACTTATACCTGGAATCGTATTAGAACAAAAACAATCTTTAATCATTAATAACTATTACAAAGTTTGCATAAACGGTATTTACAGATAACCTTTCTATAAATAAACTATCATTTATTGCTAAATTGAAAAAAAAAGTTTAAAAAAAAAAATACAGTTAAAAATTTGGAGAAATTAAAGCCTGTGTTAGTTCAAAACTGTGTTACAGGCTTTAGAATCCCCTTACGTATGTGGGATTAGTTTTGATTATCAGGTAAATAATAGTCTATTTTATTGCTGTAGTGGTAGTTTGAAGCGAGATTAAATAAAAGTGGAATTGTTTTCCTTTTATTTAGCCAAAGCACAATATAGTTGAGTATCTAGACACGCGGTAGTCAAGCCAAGTTCAAGCGAAGAGAACTGGCGAGCAGCAGCCGTGTGTATATTACACACGAATATTTGGAACCACTTTTCACCCCCTTATAACTCGAAAACTATTAAACTTAAACAAACCAAATTTGCTACATAGCTAACTAGCCTGATCAAATTATGGGATAGGTCATTATTAGTTGTTTGCTTTGTGAAAATAATTCTATTATTCAAATTAAAAAAGTCATATTTTGGAATAAACGTTGTTCTATATGGGAAAATAAAGCAATCGAGTTTTCAGTTCACCTAAGAATTTAATACATCTTTGTAAATAAATTTCTGGACTGTCTACAGAACTTGGCACATGATCTCAATTATTTTTTCTGGAATTAAGTCGACGACTGAACTTGGCTTCCATTTTTACATAGTTTATGTTTTTGGTGGGATTAATAATAAAAATGTATTATGTAGTTGGGTTTAACACATAGTTTGTGTGTGTTTTGTGGTTTTCCATCGAGCTAACGAGCGATCAATAGCGATAATCGAGCGTCAATTTATTGACGACGACGCGGTTGGCGCAGTGGTAAAGTAACTGCAGCCTACTGACCCGACGGTCCCGGGTTCGATCCCCGGTCAGGGCAAATATTTGTGTGATGAACTCAATTATTTGTTCTTGGGTCTGGGTGTTATCTATATATGTATTTATCAAATATTATATTTATCGTCGCCTAGTACCCTCAACACAAGCCTTAAATGAGCTTACTGTGGGACTAGGTCGATTTGTGTAATAATGTCCTATAATATTTATTTATTTATTGTGTATGCATTGCAGTGTGTGTGTGTGTGTGTGCTCACCCAGCTCGCGGCACGGTATGTACACGTCGTCCTCGGGGTCGTAGTCGAAGTGCGCGCGCACGTGCAGCACGCGGTGCGGTGCGGGCGGGCGCGGCGCGGTGCGCGCGCACACCACCACGGTGAGTGTGCCCGCGAGCGCGCCCAGCACGCCGCACACCTCGTGTACTGACTTGCCGCGCATGCTGACCCCGTTCACCTCCAGGAGCTGGAGTTACAGTTATACAGCTGATATAGACTTGCTATACAATAGGGTGTAATCGTTAAGTGTGCACAGGCAATTATTCCGTTACTATGACAAATATCAAAAAACTTTAAACTGATATTGAAAGTACTATACCTAATGAGTAAAATGACAATAATAACTTTTTAAAAATAAAACGAGAAATATCCAAAAATGTTACATGAAACGCCCCCATACATTTAGTATGAAATATGACTATTCCAAACATTTAATATGGAAGGTTTTGCTTTTTATTTGATTTTGTGCTTTAATTACTTCGGAAATTTTAATGAAAGTTCATTTAGAAACTGTTAATAGAGCTCGATGCGGAATACAATGGTAATCCATTACATGGATGTTATTTCGAACATTTGCTTTGAATACAAAATGTATGGGAAATCAAATGTATAGGAGCGTTTCATGTAACATTTTTGGAAATTTCTCGTTTTATTTTAAAAAAGTTATAATTGTCATTTTACTCATTAGGTATAGTACTTTCAATAGTCAGTTTAAAGTTTTTTGATATTTGTAATAGTTACGGAATAATCGCCTGTGCACACTTAACGATTACACCCGGTATATGGTTCAAGTGATACGGCTCCGTATATATAATTGTAAAAACCGTTTATTTATTACCGTTAAATCATAGGATTTATCGAAGTGAGATGGTGAATAAAATGATATAGAAAAAACAGGTACGTTTTTTGGGCGACTTTTTCAAAGCTTTAGAACAATTTTTTTAAACAAATTTATCAAATAACATGGTCACTTATTATCTCTAATTTGAAAAATTCTACATACTATAAATATTTTTGCTTAAATAATAGTATTTCTACAAATCATGTAAATCTTACCTCATCTCCCTCGTGTAACAACCCTGACTTTTCCGCAGCTCCCCCTCTCACTATCCTGCCGATTATAACTGCTTCACCTTCATTTCTTACTGTAGCACCTGTAAAATAACATAATAATAAGTTGAAGTACATTTTTTTCCATATTTTCCTCATTTTGTTATCTATTTTTTATTTTTAGGAGTTAATGTATAATTATACTTATTTACGTAGCGCATGAATATTGTATTAGGAAAAAAATAGTCTTTGTATAGGTAGAGACTTTAATAATTGAATTTGATTTGTATTTTTTGTGTTTCAATATGTTATTACATTTGTTTCATTAAAAAAAAATCGGAATTTTTATATTGTTTGTCTGTTAATAGCAGTAAAAATTTGTCCAAAATTTCAATTTAATAGCTGTGTTTTACCTGAAAATAAAACACATATTAAATACTTACCTATATTTGAAGCTTACTTCATTGAGAAGGTACCTAGCTTTTTCCGCCTATTTTGCCCTCTCTTTCCGTTGTATATATGCTATCTCTCTCGCACACCTCTCCACCAGGTGGCGGGGCGCACGATAATGTGCGGGCGCTGGATGTTTTTTCATTGAGTCGAAATCCACAACAGGTGGACGTTAAGTGTAAGCTTCAAATATAGGTAAGTATTTAATATGTGTTTTATTTTCAGGTAAAACACAGCTATTAAACACTTGACCGTAATTTGAAGCTTACTTCATTGAGACCTGTTTGTTACCCACCTGGTGTACAATGTGACGCCAATGTGAATTTGAATACATAAGTAATTACTTATATTTCTTTATTTGAAAGAGTAAGGTGTGCAGATAGTATACCTACTAATAAATCACACAAATTTTTATATTATATAATATATTAACAATCCCAGATGAAAAGTTAATCAAATAAGAACCAAAAAGTTAATCATAATGATTAAAAGTATTAGAACTTATGAGATTGGTTCAAGCGTACCTTAGTTAACCTTTTTGGGCTTGAAAAGTTAAAGTTACTACAATTTCCACTATCTTTAGCGTAAATCTGCGAAAGCGCCAGTAACGACTTTCAATTACGCATTTAGATGTTACTTACAAAATGAAGCAACAGCTGATCCCGACGAGGCAAAAATACCTCAAACTCAAACCTTTATTTATTCAATTAGAACTCTGCAGAAGCATCATTGAATCATCTTAACATAGAATTACCAAATGTCTCAACTCACACAGTTTTAACCCAACCTGCTACAAGCGGACAAGAAGAGACCTTGGTCCTTACTTTTGGGGTCAGAAGTAAGGTCACCCCTTGAATAAGGCAATAAAATATCAAAACAGGTAAACGGTTTAAATTATAATACAGATTTTTAACATCCAACTAAACCGTGCGGTATCTTTTAATGTTTAGACTTTAGAGCCAACGTCGCAATCATAATCTAAACATGGCTGGTACTTTCAGTACAATGCATGAATTATTTATTTAAAACTGATAGGTCATAAACTCTGTACTGGAAACAAATATACTGAACTCAAGAGACTAAAATGATAAAGAGCTTATCTGTGTCCCAAAACTGCAATTACTACAGCTAAGTACGTTACTTTTAATCAATTCAGTTTTAAGATATAATTATGATTTACATCAGAACTTATATACCGAAAGTCTCGGGACTACATAACGTGACTTATTTATAATAGTGTTTGTGAATAACACTAGGCAGTCAACAGCTATATGAACGTCAGATAGGAAAAGAGCCAAATTTATCCAGTCAGTAATAAAGGATTTTAACTATACTTATTATAATTCAACCAACTACTACTAGCTACTCCGTACGTCTTTTGGGTAGACGGAGGCAAATTGGATTTTTATTCCAACTATATCATTTGATATTTTGAAAATGTACTCCACATTTTTATACCGTCAGAGTCATTTTGCAGATTATAGTGGTGCAGCACTGAACACTGTCTATTAGGTGGCTGGTGCTGCTGACCGGGCCTTCAGTTCCGCTTTCCAGAATACCTTCACCCTTCTAGGTGCTACTACTACTGAAATAGCGGTACTCTATCGCGTCGTTCAGGTCTCTAACTGACAGGATTTCTCATATTATCGTAACAACCTCGCTCGTTCTAATGCTGGGGCCACACTAACGGGAAATGCCATTAATTAACGCGATAATGGGCATTAACATTGCCGTTTGGCGAGGCGATAGCTTTATCGCGAGAATTAACGCAATGAAGCGGTCACACTACGTCCATCTTGCTAGAATTTTAGTAAAATTAACGCCGTTTTTATCGCCAACAATCGGCATTCACGTTGACCGTTCAAGTGTAGCCACCCACTTAACGCCTTAAAAATTATCGGAATAATTATCGCGATAAAGGGCATTAGACGTTAGACGTTAGTGTGGCCCCAGCATTACGAGAACAAATTATCGCCAAGGAATTCTGCTGCAGGATAATGGCAAGAGAGATTATAAGCTTAACTATGCATTATTATGCTCAGGAATATGGTGGATTTTGAATACTATCGTCGTCTGAAAGTATCTCCTTTCGATTAACTTCATTAAGGATGCAGATCTGATCCCATCTTTGTTCCGTAGGAATGCTACGACAGTCTAAACGTTACACTGGACAAAGCAAATTGCCCTAAATATAGTCGGTTGTTCCAACATCCGTAATATGGCTAGCCTACCTTGCTAGCCCTTGATTGTAACTGCTACCAATGCAGGCATTGCTCTCGTGTTGTCCACAGTTGTGCGAGTGCAAAAATGAAGAACAGAGCTCGTGGGGAGCTATGTCCAATGAATCTGTGTTAAGATTATGACAGTATAGGACAGTTAGCTGTGGATGCGAAGACAGGACATTACTTTATTCATCCGTAAACACGCGAGGCAGCCACGGACAGCGATATAGCAAGAACTAAACTAGCAAAGTTTAGTTCGCTTACCAGACTTATATTTTAAAAGCCGTATAGTCTGTACCTACTGCATTTCATTTATTGCCCCCCCCCCCCCCTCAAAGCAAAGAAATGAACAGTCATTTGGCAGAGCTTTCTCGTTGGGGTAGGGGTTCCAAGTAATATCTAATAATAAGAGGCTTTTGTTTGGATAAATTGACTTTCCGTTATTTATCCTCTATCCTATGTAACTCAACAGTCAGTATTCTCAGTATTCGTTGAGTACTTAAACGTTTTACGTAAATAGTTGTAGGTATATAACTTTATTATACAATATAATAATCCTGGTGGGATGACAAGAAACTTGTCTAACAAACGATTATCCTAATCCCTCAGCGATTTATTGTTTGAGCCCTGAAGAAAAAATCTCATGGGTGCAATAATGAGGTCAAATGGGTTGAAAAACGAGTCAAATAAATTGCCTACAAGACCGGGCAACTAAAATAGGCCTATGAGAGGTCAAATATACGTAATCAATCGTTTGAAATTTGAAATTTGAAATTTGATTTTGAATCAATCGTCATTTGTTACATTCAATCGCTTTGCGATTAAAAAATCTCTTCCGATGTTTTTATATGAAAATTGGTAGGCTAGTGCCATTGAATGACGATACCAAACATACCGTTGACACAAGGCTTGGTGACAATCCTCGAAACCACCGCCACAAATCATCTGCGAGATGATATTTGATCCGACTCGCCTTCCTTTGTTGTGAATAGGCTTTACATTGGTAAATACGATTTGTTCAATTCCAATTTCCATAATTGGTAAACCAATGGTGGTTTCCTGATTCCTGAAGCGTAAACTTTTAGGATACGAAGTATCAATTTCATGCGCCCATTATTTGACGTCTCTAACCTTTATTGTATTTATTAGGTCATATTACTATACTGCCCACTGTGAAGAAGATTTCAAAACCTCTTTCTACCTACCTTAGAAGAGTGAAGATCCGATACGGTCATATCCAAAACTTCTTTCGTGGGTCCTCGTTGACGAAAACAAATATCTATGATCATTTTAATGATCAATCCTTTTTATATTTGCACCAATCGCCATCAAAGCCCCGCGAGGGCTGATATATATTTGCACCATGTCTCCGTGAGGTACTGTTGTAGTCAAAGCCCCGCGAGGGCTGATATATATTTGCACCATTTCTCCGTGAGGGACGGTTGTAATCAAAGCCCCGCGAGGGCTGATATATATTTGCACCATCTTTTCCGTGAGGGACGGTTGTAATCAAAGCCCCGCGAGGGCCGATATATATTTGCACCATTTCCCTGCGAGCGACAGCTGCGCGAGGGATGTTTGTAACTAGAAATAAGTAGGGCCTGCCAAAAAATGCTTAAGAGACACCCTGCGAGGGTGGATTTGACCTGGCTAACCCCTGCGAAGAGTAGTGGCCACATTTATGTATTCTGCTTCGAGCAAGAATACACCTTAGTGCTAATCCAAAATTAGCAGTAAATAATCATTTAAATAATATAGCAATTAACAAGGTCCTTTAACTTATTTTCCAATGTTAGCGACAACTGTCCAGGATGAATTAATAAGAATTGATTTGACAATGGTAATTAATTATTATGTTTATATAAAAAAGAACTAACTATTTAATAAATTCATAATTCAAATCAATTCACTAAATTTTAAAATGAACTTCGATTCATATTTATTTTTGTTCATGCAATCGATGTAACATTTAGTTGCTTTATATCCGTTAACATTCCTTACGAACGCAACCATACCGTCGTAGGACGTTATATTTAATTGAACAAAATAATCTCCACTCACCCGCAATTTTTTACTTTTTGTCAAGGTGTACAAGTTTATAATATTATTCTAAAACGTTAGAAGTGAATTGTAAATCCTTTGAAATAAATGTATCTAAATCTAATTTATATTAAGGTATCTCGATAATTATTATACGGTAACCCTTTCAGCACAAGTTCAGTAAACCAAAGAATTTAATTGCAAAATTTTGGTACTTACTCGTTTAAACAAAAAGTTGCATCATTTGAAACATAGGAAACGTAATTTTCAATCAAATTAGCCGTGTGTAATATGTCTATTTTCACATAAAAACGGATCAGAATAATACTCATAAAAGGACACGTATAGACTACGGATAGTTTTGAATGTGTGGTACATTCATGGTACGTATCTACTATACATGAGCGAATTCCATCATTATTCAGTTGAGCGGTAACTCCCGTACGATTTATAAAATAATATCACAACGTGTTCTGACATGTCGTGACTTCTTGGAGCTGACTCATCTCGTTCGATAATTTTTAGTAATAAACTATGATAGGAATTCCGAACCGTTCCTAGCGATAACGACAATGTAATAAAGTCGTAGCAATGGATTGTATGCCTGTAAAGCTTTGAGTTGGCTCATATCCATACTAAGTATTAATTGTAATTTTTCCACGAAAAATTCACTTGTACCCTTGTAATAAAAACACATTATTAAAAATGAAATAAAATATTAAAAATATCTATATACAAGAGAGGGTATTTGATATATCTAGTAATATCAAATAATCACAAAAGTAATATTAACGATTGAAAAAACATCCAGCGCCCGCACATTATCGTGCGCCCCGCCACCTGGTGGAGAGGTGTGCGAGAGAGATAGCATATATACAACGGAAAGAGAGGGCAAAATAGGCGGAAAAAGCTAGGTACCTTCTCAATGAAGTAAGCTTCAAATTACGGTCAAGTGTTTAATAATGAATTGTAAGTCAAATTATAGGTTAAAATTAAATACTTACCAAGTGGTTCATTAGTCTTCTCGAGTTTAATAATTTTAATTGTATCGCTCGTGTCGTCGGGCGAGCCCGCGGGCTGCAACTTGTCGTTCTCGCCCCTGTGGTTGCCAGTCTGCAAAATATATAAATTTTACCTTAAAATAAAATTTGTATTATGTTTCCTAAGACGTCCGTAGTCCATTATGAGAGTACATCGCCTTTTTCCCCGTGAAGTCGCTAGATGGTGCTAGTTTTAAGCCCGTCACGTGGTACCGCCGCCAGCGCCGCGAGTGGTGGGAGACAAAACTCACCACAGTTCCGGCAAGCCACCAGAAATATTCTCATTGTTCGTCTCATAAATGATACGGAATGAATGGTGCAAAAATAACACCAGGAAGACCTTATCTGGACTACGGACGTCTTAGGAAACATAATACAAATTTTATTTTAAGGTAAAATTTATATATTATGTGTTCCGTTTGACGTCCGTAGTCCATTATGAGAGAGTTGTTTGATATCTCCTGGTGGCTTGATGAATAAGATGCAACAATGTGATAGAGTAATGCCCCAAAAAGCTTACATACATCCTATAAACAAAGTATATAATGTATAAAATCATGACTGATAATTATTGAAAATTTGTCTCAATACCGTGCATAAAATACATCCATAAATATACTACAAGTATATCTTGACAACATTTTAATCAGTATAATATGCACTTAAACCTGAGTAGGCTGAAATATCTCGATTGTGATTACTAATGACGAATTAGTATTAGATACACTACGACAATAATATAATAATAATTCCACCCTGTGGCGGAAAGACGGGGGTTCGAATCCCACCTTGTGATCGAATTTATTATATTCTTTAAAAATTTCTAAGTAAATAATAATGTTTATAAACATATCTAGATATAACTAGATATTTCTCCAAATAGATTGATGATGCTACTATAACTGTGTAACATTACCCAGATTTCAAACTCCACTCTAAAAGAGCTCACTTTACCCTGCCACCTATGATAGCCGCTGTAGCTGGTCTCACCGGATGCTGTGTAGTAATAAACAGATTAGTCAGAGAACCTCTTATGGATTGGAAAATGCGCTTGAAACTGGATTCATATTTACATAATATGTGACAATAATTTAGCTAACTTGCGGAATGCGAGGTAAACGCGTCTTCACTCTCGACCCATTGTTTTGAATTGCAATGTAAACAGGAATAAATAGAGAACACGTCCAAAAGCTAATAACAGTATAGTAGCTGCGCGTTAATAAATGCAAACAATTTTTTATTAATTTTATAAATCACATAGTTAAATAATTATTTTTATTATGCTGATTTATTTTAAAAATATCTCGATAAGAGTTTTTGAATAACCTTCCTTACTTTCCGGATTTGTAATTTTGAAAGATTTGTTCTAGCTAAGGAAATACCCTAAGGTAATGTTTGCTTAAATGATCAGATGAAATTTTAATAAAATATTATTTTAATACAAACCGACTGATTTTATGTATAAGAATAGTGTACTAAACCGTCAGTTATACATAATTTAGCTAAGTATTTAGCATCCTTTTATAGCCTGGTCAGTGGCCACCAGCAGTCTATGTATGTTTATTTTTTTAAGCTGTCCATCAAGGTGTACAACAGGTTGACCTATTCAAAATGAGCCATACTTTCAGCTGTAGGTTCTGTATTTGCTTTGGAGTTGAACCTGTGCGTGTTTGTCAGTGAACGATTGTGAGGACTTATCCTGATAGTAGCACGCCTCTTGAGGTCTGGGTGCAAAGAGGGTTTCTTCCACTTGGGTACTATTATAATGAACTCGAGGCAATAGAGCCGGTTGTTTATGACTGTTTTACTTGAAATAACGTAAGCTGTTTGAGCTGTGATTAAAATTTATTTGTAGAATTCGGCTTCCTAGCTGTACAGCCCTAGAAGGTTGTGAAGTGTTCAAACGTTCAAACTAATAACTCTTGTCAAAGAGATTTCGTTCTGCCTTTGAATAAAATTTTTTCTTACTACCTCGACAGTCAAGATTAGGAAAGCTATTACTGCAAACATTTCAATGGCACTGGGTCCAAGGTCCTTTCATTCACTGCCAAGACTATCCTGTGAATTGGGTACGGCTGGTAGATATTATACTTGTTTTTTCACTTACTTGCTTTTAAAAGATGTTTTTGAAGGTAACCTATTAAAAACTCGAATTTCTATTACCCGAATCTTAAAACCCCGAAAACGGTTGTTAGAACTTTTAAAAGACAGATGTAATGAATGACAAATTTTTAAAATTCCTTTTTTAATTTCCCAGATGAATCAATTTCCAGATGCATCAAAACCAGATTTTTAAAAAGTATTTTTTTGTTTCCCGTATTCTCATAATACAGATCTCATTTTACCAGATTCTCAGAATACTTTTTTTTGTTTCCCATCGAACCATTTTCCAAATAAACTATTGCCAAATTTTCATAATCTTTTTATTTGGTTCCCATATAATCGTATAACAGATAAACTATTGCCAGATTTTCATAATATTTTTATTTGATTTCCATACAATCGTGATTATACCTTTACTATCGACTGAAAATAATCATTGTCAGTAAGTAAATTTATTGTTTTACTTGTCCATTACAGACCGGTTTTAGTGTCAAAATCGACTCAGTAGGTTAGGTTTGAACTACGACCCCCACGCTAGAACTGACTCGCTATTGTTTTACTTGCCTATTACAGAAAGGTTTAAGTATTAAATTCGACTCAGTAGGTTAGGTTAGGTTTGAACTGTGACCCCCCATGCACGAGCCGAGCGAGCGAAGCGAGCGTGCCGCGGCAGCGGCCGGCGAGTGCCAGAACCGACTCGCTTTTGTTTTACTTGCCCATTACAGAAAGGTTTAAGTGTCAAATTCGACTCAGTAGGTTAGGTTAGGTTTGAACTGTGACCCCACATGCACGAGCCGAGCGAGCGAAGCGAGCGTGCCGCGGCAGCGGCCGGCGAGTGCCAGAACCGACTCGCTATTGTTTTTCTTGCCCATTACAGAAAGGTTAAAGTGTTAAAATCTATTCAGAAATCAGAAGGTTAGGTTAGGTTCGTGCTGCGACCCCCTGGAAGGATTACGTTTTGCTGGATATCATTTATTTGAATTTCAAAAATCTGGACATTGTTTGTCTGGATATCAATTAACTGTCTTTCAGAGTTCGAGCGTTTATCTCTTTCTGAGTGCACGTGTGAATTGTACTATTGTATTATACGTATTTCTGTGATAACTAATTACCGCGTTCGGGCGAGATTCGCGTTGTGCGCGAGATTCGCGTTGTGCGCGAGTGGCATTATGCGCCTTATGAATCATGGCGGAGAGCACAGAATGCAATGTTGACCTACCTAGTAATGAGAATTATGAGTTGAATAATATGTTTGCTATTGAGGACTTACACCAATCGAACGACGAGAGGAATGTGGTTTTATTACAACCGACAAAGCGTGGAAGAGAATCAGACAATGAACAAGAGGAAGAATGGACCCAAGTTTCGAGAAAAATTAAAAAAAAAGCATTAGAGGACATACAAATTAGCGTTACGTGCAAGGAGAAATTTCCCAAGCAGTATGCATTAGCGAATATATTTAAAGATAACTGCATTAATGGTATTTTACGAATAAAATACACGAATCCGTACAAAATTATAATTACCTTCTCTACGGAGACTTGTGCAGAAAAATTTTTGAGCTGTGAAGCATTTGTTGAGATGGGATGGAGCTCGTCGAAAGTGTGGGAGGTTGGGTTTTCGTATGGAGTTGTAAAGGACATTGACGCTGATCTACCAGATGAAGACCTACTTAAATCAATAGATAGCCCGGTTAAAATAGCTAACATCAGGCGATTAAACCGGAGGTCTGGTGATGAGTGGATCCCCAGTGAATGTGTTAGAATTGGGTTTGAGGGCCCTACGCTTCCGCCTTTTATTTACATATACGAGTTGAGAGTAAAAGTGGATACGTATATATTTCCTGTGACTCAGTGTACGCATTGTTGGAGGTTCGGACATACAAAAAAATTTTGTCCTTCAAATAGAATAATATGCCCAAAGTGTGCAGATCATCATGAAAATTGTGATACTACTATCTTCAAGTGTTCTAATTGCAGGGGAAGTCATACGGCGTTCTCTAGAATATGTCCTACCTACGCGAGAGAAAAGCGGGTGAGAGAATTAATGTCTGAATTTAACGTCACTTATAGAAAGGCTTTAACTATGTATGTCCCTCCTACGCCTATCCATAGAGTGGATTATAAAAAAATTGACGACACGCATAAAGACAAACTGGATGATTCGGTTACAATTAATCTGAAAAATGACGAGTATGTGGCGTCGTCCGCTAATAAGTCAAATAAAAGTTATGCGGAAGCTCTTCAAACACCGAAACATAATATTAATAATAAAAAAGGAAAATCATCTTATAAGAATATTGATATTATGGATGTACAGGAAGTAGAAGAAGAAAAGGAGGTTTTCGACTGGAATCAATTTGAGTCTGACAGTTTAAACGAGTGTAGCATTAATAATTCAAAAAATCATAAGGACGGTGAAGGTATCGGTCAATTAGGGAAAGCTGGCATGTTCACAGTACTCACACTTATGCAATTTCACTTACAGTATGTTCAAAAATAAATGCGACTCTAGTTTCATTTTAGACTTGAATTGTAAAATGGGTGCGTTGTAGATATATATATATGCAAATATAATTACTTATGAAAGCTCTCATAATTTACCTGTAAAATTATAATTTAAAAGTAAATCAATTGATGAAGTTAATTAGTTATTCTAATAATAATCAATTGGATAAAAGTATTAATAATCATTCAATTAACAAATAATAATTTAATTCCTGACTTTGGTCGAGTAAAGATATTATCTAAGAAATATTATATTTGTAGTAAGTACGTAATACCTACCAATACGCGCTAACAAATATGTGTTAGGTACATGTTTATTGTATAATTTTCACACTATTGGTTTTAAACTCAAACTCAAACATTTATACAATTAGACTTCTTCTAGAAGCACTTTTGAATCGTCATAACAGTTTAACAGTTTTAACATTTACCACCAATTCAGAAAGCAGTATCTATAGAGAAGAAGAAGAATCTATTTAATCATAATCGTAATCTTCTACTTCACTGTAACTTTCATCGCTCGAAGAACTCAATGTTTCGTTGTCGGAATTTCTTAATGTTATTATAAATGAGTCAGTGTAATTATCTACTTTTGGTTCTAATCATCACTACATAGTATAAAACAAAGTCGCATTCTCTGTCCCTATTTCCCTATGTCCCTATGTCCCTATGTCCCTATGTCCCTTTGTACGCTTAAATCTTTGAAACTACGCAACGGATTTTAATGCGGTTTTTTTTAATAGATAGAGTGATTCAAGAGGAAGGTTTATATGTATAATAACATCCATTAAATAGTGGAGAAGTACTGTTATTTTTGAGGTTTCTAATGTGATGTCGTAAATAATTACATTTTATCCGCTTACATTGCAAACGCAGGCTGAACCCTACGAGTTTTATCAAAGTAATGTACTAAGTATTGTACACATTGAAAAGGTCTACAGAAAAGTCCGCGATGGCATATGTCTATCTCTTATGGATAACCCACAATAACTTTTTTTTGTCATTTACTTTTTACGACAAATAATGGCTAATTTTCGAAGCGATTTTAACCAATACAGCATTAATCCTTAACCAATTAAATACCTTGAATACATTGTTCATTTAATATAGATCTATATGGCCCTTTACACCGTATGATTTAAGTGAATATTTTCGAAGATATTACAGATTTAAAAATTGCGGGGCGTACCGTTTGCGGCGATACCGGCCGGCCGGGCCGCTATGTTTTTATATACAACGTTAAAAGTTTTTCTGTAGTGTATTTAGTATCAGCATTGCACCCGTGCGAAGCCGGGGCGGGTCGCTAGTTGAATATATTTTTCCTCATGTTCTCGCGTCTTTCTCCAAACGTCACTAAACATATCCAGACTAATAGCATTTGCTTCCTTTCTAAATAATTCTTCCACAGTTTTCAAGTTAAAGTTCACATTTTGTGATGCTTCTTTCCCTTTAATTATGCCCCATAGTAACTCTATTGGGTTGAGTTCTGGATGGTATGCAATACACTATGTCCATGATCTTTGAGGATTGCATCAAGTAGGTAAAAATTGTGTAAAGTTTGGCTTATTTTTTTTATTAATGTGGTAACTCTGATTATTAATTAGTAATTTGATTTTTGAAAAAAAAATGCCGATTTTAGTCAAAATTTATATTTTTCTAACAAGATCCTTATCATCCAAATTTCCACCTTGGTGAGAAAAATTGACATTTCTAATGAAAATGAACAAAAAATTAAATGATTTTATTAAATACTGTAAAATAGTCTATAATTCTTCCATTTACTGTATCACAAAATTCTTCATAGATTTTTAGATATTCGTACTACTTACACCAATTACATCACCCTGTATTTATAAACAATTGCAAAATATGACACATACATAGGCCGGGAGATACTGACAGAAAATTTCGGGTCATTTGTAACAGAATGGCGGTTCTACAGAGGTCTTATTACGCAATGACTAAAAGAAAAATGACGGTCAGAACGCTGGTACCGGCGGACTAGTCGCGTGGGCGTTAGTCGAACTCGTCGGATAAATAGCGAAAGTCAAACGATTTGTAACACAAAAATTTTAGAATTTACCGATAGCCCATAAAAAAGATGTAGGCGGTAGTGTCATGCCATACTTTTCCGGTGTAACTTACAGCCCCCCATACCGACGCGATGCGTTGATTAAAAAAAAAAAACAATTCAACCATTTGTACCAGGCTAACTTTTGCACAGGTAATCATCATCGTGCAGACATTTACGAAAATCGCCATGCCATACTTTTCGGACGATTCCAAATGGCCACCATACCGCCGAAAATCTGCAAAAAAAAAAATTTTTTTTCGCCAAACAATTTGTACCAGTATTGCATTTGGATTTTTGGAGAGTATTTGATAAAATGTGACCATTATTATTTATTATATTTGCCATACTTCTAGTAGGGGGAAAAAGTGCTGCCATACTTGAAAAATTAATTTAATCGTCACGTTTCAAAAATACGACTGTACAATACGTAAAATAATTTTTTACAGTATGGGATTATTATATTCTGTTTGTTTGTATACAATTCTACCTAGAAAAAAATATCGCAGAATGCAAACATGGGGCGGATGATTGTAAGACTTAAGCCAAGACGTAAAAAAAAATGAAAAGAATTGGCGATTTGTACCAGTACGGCATTTTTGGAAAGTATATGATGCAACGTGACCATTATTATATTTGCCATATTTTTAATAGAGGGAAAAATTAGTGCCATACTGCTACAAATCGTACAAATCGTAATCGTAATCGTGCTACGAATAAAATCTTAATATAAGAATAAAAAAAAATAGAAATCAATTACAATACAATCTTATACACATTCGTCACCTCCCACAGGTATGGCATTATCACACTTCTATTTATAATCATTCAGGAGTTGTTGAAAAAAAAATGTAGGATGGTACAAAACGTTTGACGAGAAAAAAAAATTCAAAAATTTGCAGATTTTCCGCGGTATGGCGACCATTTGGAATCGTCCGAAAAGTATGGCATGGCGATTTTAGTAAATGGCTGCACGACGATGGTTACCTGTGCAAAAGTTAGCCCGGTACAAATGGTTGAATTGTTTTTTTTTAAATCAACGCATTCACGTCGGTATGGCGGACTGTAAGTCACATCGTCAAAGTATGGCATGACACTACCGCAGTACATCTTTTTTAAGGGCTATCGGTAAATTCTAAAATTTTTGTGTTACAAATCGTAGGACTTTCGCTATTTATCCGACGAGTGTAACTAACGCCCACGCGACTAGTCCGCCGGTACCAGCGTTCTGACCATCATTTTTCTTTTTGTCATTGCGTACTAAGACCCCTCTAGACCGCCATCCTGTTACAAATGACCCGAAATTTTGTGTAAGTATCTCCCGGCCTAACATGTGCAATGTGTAAATGTGTTGACGTTCCAGCTCTTCTTAATATACCCATACATCAAAGGATAAAAGCCTTTTTAGAGAGCTTATTACTAAAATTAAAACGATAATTTTTAATCAAAGAAATAGTTTATCTGATAAAATTAAGTGTGTAATTAAGACTGTGATTGAGTGGCTGACTTTAGTAGTAGTAGACTTTTTTTCGGATTTATCAATATTTAAGAATATTTGCAATATGTTTGTTAAAAATGGATAGCTTACCAAACAATGTAACATTGAATCTATTTCAGTGGAATTCTAGAAGTTTAAGACCTAAGCTTAAGTCCCTGGAGTTATTGTTAATTCAAGAAAATGTACATATTGTAGCGTTATGTGAATCATGGCTACAGCCTGGAAGCCTATGCAAAGTGACTAACTATAATATGTTTCGGCAGGACAGGGACTCATCTTATGGGGGCGTAGCTATTTTAACGCATAAGTCAATAGATGCATACCAGGTACCTATTAGTGATGTTCCGTTGGGTTTAGAAATAATACATGTTAAAATTAAGAACTGTTCTATCGTTGAAAATATTTATTCCTTATACTGCCCGAGTAATGTTACTATTTCACAAAATGATTGGGAGTTGTTATTCGCTAGGATGAATTATAAGT
This sequence comes from Colias philodice, assembly GCF_061535455.1. NCBI lineage: Eukaryota > Metazoa > Arthropoda > Insecta > Lepidoptera > Pieridae > Colias > Colias philodice. The sequence goes on from NC_143092.1 coordinate 9,990,299, forward strand.
CTATCGTAATGGGCGATTTCAACGCGCATCATTCCGCTTGGTCGAATAAGACCGATATGAGGGGCGTAAGACTGTTTGATTCTTTGATTGATAATAATTTAGGTATTCTGAATGATGGAAGAGCTACTAGATTTCAATTGGTTGAGAATGTTTTACGAGAATCTTCACCTGATGTTACACTTGTTTCGAATGATATTTATTTGAATTTTTCTTGGAATGTAACGAATGAATGTATGGGAAGTGATCATTTAATAATTAAAATAAAAGCCGTCATATCATATGTACCTAAAAATATTAAGCGTAGAAATTTTAAATTGGCTAATTGGCCGGGTTACACAAATTTTTTGAGGAATGAATTTTTGAATTTTGATTTTAATATTGATTATGATGTACAACAATTATATAATCTATTTACAAAAACAGTCAATGTAGCTGCAGATAAATTTATACCGTTTACTAAAATTTGCTTTAAACCACAATCTAAATTCGTTCCCAAACCATACTGGAGCCCGGAGCTATCGAAGGCAGTTGCTTCTAGGCGTCTAGCCCTTTCTAAATTTAGGCGTAATCCGACACCAAGCAACTTGGATGTTTTAAACAATGAAATAAGAATATCACAACAACTCATCAGGAATGCACAAAACGAGCATTGGAAGAAATTTTGTTCTTCTTTTGATGACGTTTGTTCAGCACGTGATATGTGGAATAGAATGAAATGGTATAAAGGTATTCCAGCCAAGATAACCCATGTTGACTCACAGAAAGCTGAAAATCTTTTAAATGTATTGTGCCCCTATTTTGTTAGCCCAGATAAACCAGATTTCTCTTCCTTTAATGAAAAAATTGAAGCAGAAATATCTTTACATGAGTTTGAAAAATCTATTAAGGTTAAGGATACTGCTCCAGGTCACGATGAAGTGTCATATTCTATGATAAAATATTTGCCAAAAAGGGGAAAAGAAATTTTAGTTAATATTTACAATAAAATTTTATCTTCCAGTATTACTCCTCAACAATGGAAATATATTCTATTAATACCCATACTTAAGCCTGGAAGAGACCTGAATGATATGAATGCTTTACGCCCTATATCACTTATATCTTGCTTGTGTAAAATATTTCATACCATTTTAAATAATAGAATAGAGTGGTTTCTTGAAAAAAAGAGATGTTTTTCAGATGATACAATTGGTTTCAGGAAGTCCAGATCAACCTTAGACTGTCTTTCTAAGCTTGCATCCCAAATTCAGTTAGGTTTTACGAAAAATCAAGTAACGATTGGTTGTTTTTTGGATATTGACAGTGCCTATAATAATGTAAATTTAGCAATTTTGACAAAAAAATTAGATCAAATAGGGGTGGGATCAAAAATATGTAATTACTTATGGTATTTTCTTAATTCCAGGAATTTAGTTGTGAAAGTGGATGATTCTTTTATAAAACGTAAAACCAGCCAAGGTTTAGCTCAAGGGGATTCATTATCCCCATTATTATTTAACGTTTACACATTAGGTATTTGTCAGGTGCTCAATAGTGTTCATATGTCCCAATTTGCCGATGACTTTGTACTTTATATTACGGAGAAAAATATAGATATTGCTAAGTCCAAATTACAGAGTGTTCTAAATAGTGTTATTTCAATGTTTTATGATATAGGCCTGGAAATATCACCAAATAAAAGTAAGATTTGTGTGTTTAGTAAGGGGTGTAATAAGAAATCTATTTCTATTAATATTGATCAATTTAACGTGCCGCTGGTTAAAGAAGTTAAATATTTGGGCTTATGGCTTGATCAGTCATTAAGATGGAATAAACACATTAATGAAACTATCAGTAAAGTGTCCAGATTTGTTCAATTATTTAAAGTTCTGGCAGGCAGTAGCTGGGGTGTACATCCAAAATATCTACGTACATTATACATTTCACTGATAAGGAGTCGCTTAGATTATGCTAGCTTCTTGTATGGGGATGGTTGTAGATCCAACCTGTATAAGTTGGAAAAAATTCAAAATTTAGTTATGCGCATTATTGGAGGATTTATTAGAAGCACACCTATCCATGTAATGGAAAGTGAACTTGGTTTACAACCATTGCATATACGGCGTCAATATTTATCTGGTAAAACTTTATTAAAAATTAAATCTAGAAATGATAATCTATTGGATATTTTAAACGAATTATCGATTGCATGTTCAGACAATAATAATCTTTGGCGTAGGAAGTATAAACCACTATTGATAGAATCTTATACATTGTTTAAGGATAAGGTGATGTTTTCTAGCGATGTCTTAGGGCGATATAGTCTGGATACTTGGATAAATCATATTAATCTAGTTGATGCTATTAAAACTAACATTCCATCTGTAAGCAGACCGAAAAATAAAATAGATAGAAATATTTTGTCTACCATTTGTAATGATTTTATTAGTGGGGGGTATACGAATTATTATAAGGTGTATACGGATGCATCCAAACACAATTATGGTCTTGGTGCCGCCTTTTATGATGAGCAGACTCTAGAGTTTATGAAGTTTAGAATAGCTGTGATAGATAATGTTAATATTTCAACCATGCATCTAGAGTTACTCGCCATTGTTGAAGCCCTGTCCTATGTCTACTCTCTTAATACTAAAAAAACGGTTATATACACTGATTCAAAGAGCGCCTTATACCACTTGGCTCAATGCACCTCTTCAGCAAGAGGTCTCCCTGCAGCCTATGAGGCTTTGAAAATAATCTATAATTTTCAATTAAGTAAAAGAGAAGTCATTTTGCAGTGGATTCCATCTCATACGAACATTATAGGCAACGATAAGGCGGATGAATTAGCGAGATTAGGTGCTTCTGACGGCATGGTTTTGAATATTATACCTTTCTTTACAGAGTATCTACCATACCTACAAGGAACGATTCAGAATTTGTGGAAAGATTACTTTGATCGTAGATCTAGAGAGAAGGGTATCTGGTATAGAACCATGCAGTCGGAACCTTTAAGATGTCCTTGGATCTGTAAATGTGATTTTAAAAGACCCGAAATTGTGATTGCTTTACGTCTTCGCTCTGGGCACATTCCATTGAATCAGTTTAAATATCTTATGCGTAAATCGAATACAATGAATTGTGCACAGTGTGGAGTGGTTGAGGATGTTTATCATGTCTTGATGGAGTGTGTCCGGAACCAAACTGAACGGAAAAGAGCCCTACCAGATGACTATTTAACTAAGGTTGGATTTTGTAATAGCTGTCTAGCATTCCCGATGTCGGACAATGCAAGACAGCTATATAAGCTAGGTAATGTGTATTTAAATCAGAGCTAATTACATGTTTTTGAGGACATACGGAGCGACATAATCGACTTCCGACTAAGCTCCTTAAATAAAGATAAAAAAAAAAAAAAAAAAAAACTGTCTTTCAAAAATTTGTGTTTTAAAAATCTGGCTTTCGTGCATATGGATTACGGTCATCTGGATTTTGTGCATTTAGATTTCGTATGTCTGGAACTCATTCGTCTGGATTGTAAAACGTCGTACAAATAAAGAAATGGGCAAATGAAATTCGGAGTTGCGATTATATGGCAAACAAAACTTCGAAATTTTAAAATTCGGGGTTATGAAAAAATGTCCAAACGTTTTCTGGATTATGATATTCGGAATATTAAAATTCGAGATTAAGATAGGTAACCGTTTTTGAACTAGATCTTTAACAAGAGCGGCAGTTCATTCTTCCCCGGAGGGAGACAACGGTTTCAAAGTTGATTAGCCCAAAGAGGCGTTCCTGTAGCGCTGTGGCGTGTGTCAGTTCATCCTTCCCCGGAGGGTAATAAAATTTGCAACGATGACAAACCTTGATAGGCGTTCCTGTGGCGCTGCAGCGTGCGTAAGTGCTTCCATCCCCGGAGGGTGATGAAGGTTTCAAAATAAAAGGCCTGAGAGGCGTTCCTGTACCCCTGCAGCGTGCTGCGCCACTGCATCCATCCCCGGAGGGTGATGGAGGTTGCAAAAATAATAATAAGCCCGTGGGGCGTTCGTGTAGCGCTGCAGCGTGCTCCAGTGCATCCTTACCCGGAGGGTGATAGAGGTTGCAAAAGTGATAAGCCTGTGAGGCGTTTCTGTAGCGCTGCAGCGTGCGCCAGTGCATACTTCCCCGGAGGGTGATGAAGGTTGCAAAGGTAATAAGCCCCGAGAGGCGTTCCCTTGGCGCTATAGCATGCGGCAGTGCATCCTTCCCCGGAGGGTGATGAAGGTTGCAAAGGTGAGAAAACCTAAGAGGTGGTATGCCTGCTTGAGGGACCAACTGCCTGCTATTAAGCCTGTTTTTAGGCACTGACACTTTCAATTTAATTTCCATCGCCAATTTCAAATTTGCTTCCGTGCTCCAAACCATTCGTAGAAAATCTTAGCAACGCTCGGGTGTCAGAATAGATTCTATCGGATTGATACTCCAAAGTAGGTTAGAGACGAACTTTATTTCGAATTGAATTGAGTTGAATTGCAATTCCAAAGTCTCTGCAAGCCAATCAATTGACGATTTGTGCGGAATAATGAAATAATATAACATATGTAAATTTTTCACATTTCTTGCAAAATAAATCATTTCATTTCGTTTCAATGTGGTGTACATGCTGTTCTGGTGAGCGCAAATCATTGCCCATGTAAATCACCAAGTAAAGGCCACAGTCCCTTGGTTCTTCAAACATTCTTTGAGCTGACGCTAGCCCGAAGGGCTGATACGTTATCTTAAGTAATTGACCTTCGTTTATGATGTATTTATAATTATAATATCGATATGGTATACAATAGTGATACAAGGATATAGGAGGCGTCGATACGTACGGGTAGTCGATAGCCTCGCAAATACAAAAATTTACGATTTTATGTTGAGTATGTCATGTCACAGTTAACAGTGGGTGTGAAATTGAAAATTACTCTGTATTTGCAGAACTTGCTTTTCTTAATTATGAAAAGGGGTGATTAACAATAGTCATGGTGTTCGTTTGACGAACCCCTGATTTTCAATAGAGACTTGAATCTTCAAAGACATAAAGTATGATGTCAGAGTTAAAGAATAAATAAGTATTATTACCTCTTATGTGAAAACTATGGCTGGTTTTCGAATTACATGGTATTCGAGGGTGACGAGATTAATTTGAGCTTTTATTTGTTGAAAATCTCCCCCCCCCCTTTTTTATTCTTTTGGTGTTTCCTTTTGTATTCATGAAATGATTTGAAACGACTTAAAAGGTCGATCTTAACGGTTATTGAATGTACTGGTAAAAACTGATTGTGACGAGTTTTAAACCAACTTATCAAATCCGCCTATCTGCATATGCTACTAATCATGTTAGTAAGTTAAAAATTCTTTCCACAGCGGGAGGAATTTTATATGACTTTAAACTTATCAATAATCCCCTTCAAAGCATCTCTATTAATTCTTAAGTTTATTTGTATAGAGAATAGAAGTCGCTTTTAAATTTAGCAGTAATTAGGCACAGAGTCGCGGACCAATTTAATGCGTCAAGCAAAAATTATTGATAAATTTGTAAGAATTCGTAATAATTTACCTATTTCTATTGTGCTTACAAGATATAGGCAACAACATTCCACTTGATTCGACTCGTATCGGATGAATTTTCTAATCTAACGAGATTGAGAATTCGTTTTTGATATCTACCCTCAATTCGGAAAAGGAAGGCACAATTCACATACATTTAGAATGTCCGCGTAGCGAATACGATTCAAGGAGGAATAAAATCAAAAGATTGAAACACGTTTCGAATCTGCTTTCGGCAATTAATATACTATCTTAAAACCGATATTTGTGAAAATAGGTTATCTAACGCGTAAAATCCAGTAATAACTATTAACGTTGAACGATTTGTATTGAAATCATCGTAAATCACGTATAATGTATTAATAACATGACTCACCGTGTTGAGACAAAATCTCAAACCTGCACACGAGCGGCTGAACGCGCGCTGGCGGCGCTATACGCGCTGCGGCGGCTCCTCGTTGTCGCTGGACCCCGAACAAGAAGAACTCAGCTCGGAACACGTAGAAAACGCGCTGTTAAGACGCTCGACACGATTCGGTAGGCCCTTGGCCTGCGCTATAGACTTATGGTCGCGATGCCACGCTCGTGGTTGCAGATTTATACTTCAAATAAATCCGATTTTCGTTATTCGTTTGAAATAACGATAACGCAGGTAACACTTGAATATTCATTTCACTATGAAACGTAACGGACTTAAATAAAAACTATTTAAAAAGAAAAAACTGAACTTTCTACTTCAATCTCGAAAGTTCGTATAAAATTATTATTTTAAATTTAAATTATGTATATATGTAATTTAAAATACAGTATTTTAAAATTACATATAATCTAACGACTTGCGTACGGTTTGAAAAACGACGCAACAATGAGAATATTTCTGGTGGCTTGCCGGAACTGTGGTGAGTTTTGTCTCCCACCACTCGCGGCGCTGGCGGCGGTACCACGTGACGGGCTTAAAACTAGCACCATCTAGCGACTTCACGGGGAAAAAGGCGATGTACTCTCATAATGGACTACGGACGTCAAACGGAACACATAATATTATTTTTTCTATAACTTTTTTTCATAAAATAAAATTGATTTTTGTTTTTTTTTTTCTAATATTGTTTAGTAAAATCAAGATTAGACATAGCACACGTGGCTTTCATTGATTATATCGGATGGAGTTGTAATTGTATTGTGTGAGCACACGTGTCAGAAGTAAACCTTCTTTGGCAAGATTCAAAGATACCAAAATCGTCGCCTTACTCCATGACGTGATGGTATTGCCATGACGCTTCCTTGAAATTTTACTCTCAACGCGCCTAAAGAATTTTCACTTCTAAAAAATAAAATAAACAGCCATACTTAATATTATAAATGCGAAAGTAACTCTGTCTGTCTGTCTGTTACTCAATCACGCCTAAACTACTGAACCAATTTTCATGAAATTTGGTATGGAGATATTTTGATACCCGAGAAAGGACATAGGCTACTTTTTATCCCGGGAAAATGACGCACGGAAAATCCCGGAAATCCCACGGGAACGGGAACTATGCGGGTTTTTCTTTGACTGCGCGGGCGAAGCCGCGGGCAGAAACCTAGTACAAAATAGGCATTAAAAGTATTAAATAAAATAAAATGTACCTTCCGATTCCTCGCAAAGCACGCCGGGTCTACCAGGGCCGCAGCGCTGTCGTGCGCTTGCAGTAGACTCTCGAGCTCGAGCCCGCCCAGCACCGACACGAGTTCCGCCGCCACACTCGACGTCGCACCTCCTGATGCGGCGTGCGCGCCTAGTACGTCTATACACTGAAATAACAATTATAATTATATTTTAATTATTATTTTTAAAAAATTCACCATTTATTTATTTAATCAGATATTTTCCACATAAGTTTTACACGACTTATTTTAATTATTTTTAATCGTGAAAAAATTGGTTAGGGAGCCAGGTGCAAATTGGGTTCATTATTTCCTCTCAAGAGATAATTCGTCAGAAGCATCAGAGTATAGTATTATAAAGCCTCGTGAACGTCAGCTGGCGCTCGGTTGGGGGGGTGAGCGGTTGTAGCCTCACACGCACGTAGGAAAAAAAAATACATTCATTCATTTCCTCTCAGCTAAAAATTTGTCAAATTGTAGCTAACCCAATATCTCAACGAAAAAAAATAATCAGCTGGTTACAACGTGGTGTATTATACGTCAGCTGGTGTCTCGAACATGAAAAAAGAACAATTATTTTCCGTGATTTCCTCTCAAACAAAAATTTACCTGATGATAGCTTATATGTAACTGTGGATAAATATATAAGTCAGCTGGCTGTATCTTGGTGGAAAAACCGTCAGCTGATACTTTGAAAGTTATTACATAGGAGTTAGACAGAAGCATCTATTGCCAATTTATATGCATCAGCTGACTAGGTTTTCCTCAACTTATTGCTAGCTGTTTTTTTAACTGACTTCAAAAAAAAGGAGGAGGTTATCAATTCGGCCGGTATGTTTTTTAGGGTTCCGTAGCCAAAATGGCAAAAACGGAACCCTTATAGTTTCGTCATGTCCGTCTGTCCGTCTGTCCGTCTGTCCGTCTGTCACAGCCGATTTACTCGGAAACTATAAGTACTACAGTGATGAAATTTGATGGGAATATGTGTTGTATGAACCGCTACAAAAATATGACACTAAATAGTAAAAAAAAGAATTGGGGGTGGGGCCCCCCATACATGTAACTGAGGGATGAAATTTTTTTTTTCGATGTACATACCCGTGTGGGGTATCAATGGAAAGGTCTTTTAAAATGATATAAAGTTTTCTAAAAAACATTTTTCTTAAAGTGAACGGTTTTTGAGATATCAGCTCTCAAAGTCGTAAAAAGTATGTCCCCCCCCCTCTATTTTTATAACTACGGGGTATAAAATTCTAAAAAAAATAGAGGTGATGCATGCTAATTAACTCTTTCAACGATTTTTGGTTTGATCAAAGTATCTCTTATAGTTTTTGAGATAGGTTGATTTAACTGTAATTTATTATATTTGCTGCTACGGAACCCTTTGTGCGCGAGCCCGACTCGCACTTGGCCGGTTTTATTTTATGTATGTTCACCGATTACTCCGAGGTTTCTGAAACGATTGACGTGATTCTTTTTTTTTTGTTTGATGCGAAATGGTGTCGAATTGGTCCCATAAAAATTCGGATTCGGATTTATTCGGATAGGCCCAGTAGTTTTTATTTTATGAGCATTTTTGTCTAATCTCGATGACTTAATTGAAATGAAGCAAGTAAAGTTGATTCACTTCCTGGTAACCGATTGAGCTGAAATTTTGTATACGTATGTAAATTGGATAGCGATGAAACATTATCATGATATAGAGCTGATTTGATGATGGAATCGGAAGGTGGCCATAGGAACTCGGTAATATATTGACTCAACTTTAGGTATCGAGTTTGGGCTCGTTGGATTCGTGTTGAAAAATACACTAAAAAGTATTAAATAAAAATAACTACGTTAATCATTGATCTTTTTTAGACGATTAAATCCGTACATATGGCAAACAAACTCTTCATTTAACATTTATTAACATTTACGAGAAATTATTTCAATCTGACTTTATGTTGACGTCCTGCAAAACTTACATCGTTGGTATATAACGACTCTGATAATGAATCGGAAAGAGAGGAAAGTGACTCAAGCCAGAGCGAAAACGAATAAATCATATTGTTCTCATTATCATTTTTTATCAAGTTTATATAATAAATATTATTTATCGAGTAACTAGTTCATTTATTGCTAATTGATTATTTAATTATTTAAATATATAAAATTATTTGATTACATACTTATTCGTTTCAAAAATATTGATACTGAATGTTTATTTCAACTTAACTCTTATATTGAAGCGCAATGTCGAATAATTAAAGATACGTCATTTCCTCTCAGATGAAAATTTGTGAGCTGATTGTTAATATACTGATGCGATAAATAAAAAAAATCAGCTAGCAATAAGTTGAGGAAAACCTAGTCAGCTGATGCATATAAATTGGCAATAGATGCTTCTGTCTAACTCCTATGTAATAACTTTCAAAGTATCAGCTGACGGTTTTTCCACCAAGATACAGCCAGCTGACTTATATATTTATCCACAGTTACATATAAGCTATCATCAGGTAAATTTTTGTTTGAGAGGAAATCACGGAAAATAATTGTTCTTTTTTCATGTTCGAGACACCAGCTGACGTACAATACACCACGTTGTAACCAGCTGATTATTTTTTTTCGTTGAGATATTGGGTTAGCTACAATTTGACAAATTTTTAGCTGAGAGGAAATGACTGAATATATTTTTTTTTCCTACGTGCGTGGGAGGCTACAGCCGCTCATCCCCCCAACCGAGCTCCAGCTGACGTTCACGAGGCTTCATAATACTATACTTTGATGCATTTTACAAATTACCACTTGAGAGGAACTTGGTCATAAAATCTGCTGCTGGCTCCCGGACCAATATCTATATGTGGGGCATTTCACGCGAAGCGGACACAGATTTCAGGGTCAGGTTTCAGATTTCGGTTATATTTTAGTATTTTACATACCGAGGATATAAACAGGTGTAACATACTAAAATATAACCGAAATCTGAAACCTGACCCTGAAATCTGTGTCCGCTTCGCGTGAAATGCCCTATAATAATAATTTCATTTCAATATTATATTTTATAAGAGAGATGATGATGGAAAATTTATTAAAGATCGTTTGTTATTTAATATATGAATAATGTATAAATTACAGTAGCACAAGATGATGTAATTATATTGTTTGATAAAAATTTGGGCATCCGTGTGTAACCATTATTGTTTGCTAATTATTATTTAAATACAATAGCTCAATTGTTGCATGGCTTTGATCATTTAAAATTTCCATGATTTTTCGAGTCATTACTAGGCTTATACAATTACATATATACAGGTTTCGTCACGTTACCATAAGCAATTAGATAAACATAAAGAATAAGGATAATTCACAAACACCCAAAAACACTCATATTGGCAATTAATAATATTGCAACAGATTTTTATGTAGTTCTTTTGATAGATAGAGTGGTTTAAGAGGAAGGTTTTAGGCCATTTCTTAAGTTTGTAGGAATAAAATAAACTTACATCTTTTAACCGATCCTGCGCTCTCTGTGTCTGCGGGGGTGATAACCCCGGTCGCTTGTGCCTCACCGCATTCAGCACAGCCGTTCTCGTGGTGAGGGGTGTAGCTAACCCGGGGCAGAGCGTGCTGGCTGCCCCGGCGATACGCGCCGCTAGACCCGACTCGCCCAGGGAACCCAGGGCCTTTTGTACCCTGGATAACGCTGCGCATACTTCTTGGTAATCTGGAATAGAATAATAGGTAAGATAAATAATGTAGAAAAATTGTATATATGATTATTATAACAAATAGAATTGGTTTGTGGTATTAGAATTTAACCTACACATATTATATAATACTAGCGGCCCGCCCCGGCTTCGCCCGTGGTACATATGAAAAATAGATGTTGGCCGATTCTCAGACTTTCCCGATATGCACAGAAAATTTCATGAGAATCGGTCCACCCGTTTCGGAGGAGTATGCAGACTAACATTGTGACACGAGAATTTTATATATAAGATAAGGAATTCAGAATGCGGTACTTAATTGTAAATTTTTTTCAAATTATGGATTCTATATACAATTTTAATAGGTATTCTTATTCCTATGTATTTGTACATAACAAAGAAGTTTTTAATATTCAGTATTTCATACATTACATTGTCTTTTATTTTTATTCAAATAATTTGTACCATTTTAAGATCTAAGGCATAATTCTTATATTTTAAATGTTAAGACAATACATTGAATGTTTCACATATTATTCCATGAATGCAATATGTTACATTAAAAACGTAACACTTTTATTCAAATCAAGAAAATAGGTCATCACATCTTCAAACCAATTTCTACGTTGACGATTGAAATCCTAAAAATGATATCTGATATTGAATCCCAGGAATTCTATTACATATTTCCATGGAATATTACACTTCGAAGCCTTATATAGTGGACGATGGGGCCACATTATTTCTATTTGGATGGGTCCAGCTAAATTAGATAGCACGTAGAAATAGATTTTTAATTAGGTTTAGGGTAGTAATTTATATGAAAGATCTCATCTTAATTATTGATCCATTGAAATGTTACATTTTTTAGGCCTGACCTTGAGTTTTTTAGAGGACGCAATTTTATTTTTTTGATGTGTAGGGGGGGTCAGTGTGGAGCTAAAACCAAGTTTGTGGGGTCGCCACCCTTGTCCCACGGCCGCCATCTTGAAAATAGCGGTTGAAAGGGTTTTTACGATATATCTCTTAAACTATTTATCTGATAATAAAACAATGTTAACATTATTCGTTGCAAATTAAATTCTCTACAACTTTGATTCAGTAACTTTTTGTCGTAGAACTATAAATAAAAAAGTTATAAGCGAAAATGTTCAGAAATTAGAGCTATTTATATTTTTCAATAAAACTTTTTTTTATCATTTTACGAAGAAATGATATGACTATTTTTGTAGATTGTTTTTCGAGGAACAACTTTTATATACAACATTTTTTCATTACGTCAATAGCTAAGGTTTTACAGCGCTCAGAAGTGAGTACTATTTTTCAGTTGTAACTATACATAATAAATTGGCTATTGGCTCTTTTCCCAGACTCCACAACAATGGAAGCACACTGCAGAACATTTCAGCCCTGCTTTTCGACGTAAAAAAAACGCACTTCCAGACTCCTCCTGGGTTGTGGGGAAAAGATTCAATAATTAATTATTAATAATATTGTAAAATTAATTATTAAAAATATTATTATAACAAAAATAAAATAATTACTGGTGACAAATTATTATTAGTACACAATAATATATCGTATTCTGTATAGTAAAGAGTACTTAAAATAGTACTCACTTCGGATGGCTGTAAAACCTTAGCTATTTACTTAATGAAAAAATGTTGTAAATAAAAGTTGTTCTACGAAAAACAATCTACAAAAATGGTCTGATATAATTTCTTCGTAAACTTATAAAAAAAAGTTTTATTGAAAAATATAAACATCTCTAATTTCTGAACATTTTCGCTTATAACTTTTTTGTTTATAGTTCTACGACAAAAAGTTACTGAACCTAAGTTGTAGAGAATTTAATTTGCAACGAATAATGTTAACATTGTTTTATTATCAGATAAATAGTTTAAGAGATATATCGTAAAAACCCTTTCAACCGCTATTTTCAAGATGGCGGCCGTGGGACAAGGGTGGCGACCCCACAAACTTGGGGATAGCTTCACACTGACCCCCCCTACACATCAAAAAAATAAAATTGCGTCCTCTAAAAAATGCGACCCCAAATGTAACTTTTCAATGGACCATATAAATATTTGAAGATCCAACAGCAGCAAACAGTTTATATGATTAATACAAATTGTTATATCACTGTTGAGTGAAATAAAATACCCTCTGACAGTTAAAATGACATTGCAAGATTCCACAGGGATTCAAGACTACCCAGGTTTATTTTTTAGGATCCCAGAAAAATTCCTTGAAGAGGCTACGTTAAACGAAATTGTTAAAACTAACTATTAACATAAATTGCTAGCCATATTTGACAAAATTACATTACAAATAACAACATAATTCCAAACCAATAGACCAGTCATCTCCAAACTTAAATTCTTAACCAAATATTATTACAATAGATGAAGGTTTTAAATCTTTTATTGTCCTACTGATATTATAAATGCGAAAGTTTGTTTCCTACTCCTTCACGCAAAAACTGCTGAACCTAGCTAGTATACTATAATAGAGAAAGGTTTTAACTGCATATCAACTCACCAACAATACTATACAACTGTGAGGGTTCCTCCACATCCTCTTCATACGCCTCGTTCACAAAGGAGGTAGTGTTGGGAGGGTTGGACTCCAGCGCCTGCAGTTTGTGCGACCCCCTGAGGGAGTTTCGGAGGAACTCATTCTGCGCTGCGATCCTCTCTTCTGCTTCTTTACGTTGGCGGAGCTGTTCCTGGAAAGAGAAAGAGATATTAATAAAAATGGTTGGTGGTACTTTTTGTGCATTTTCTATTTATAAAAAAAGATGACAATATTTGAGGTTCAATAAATTTAACAATCCTTAAAAGATTTAGACTGAGATTTTACAACGCAGTTTCTGCAAACGAGTTTTGCGTTATATTTTATTGATTTATACAATTGCGAATATTTAAACAATAGTAGTTCAATGAATAAAAAATACAATATTCAAAACTTTAGATTTTCTAAAAATGTAATGATATAGTTTCGTGACAAAACGTCGTACGTTTTTAAAGAAACTAAGAACAGTTAATTTGGGTATACTGTTCCAAGTTTCTAAGTAAAAGGTCAGGATTGGAAGTTATGTGAAGAAAGGGACTCCGCAATACCAAAAATAGTGAAGAAATATCTGTTTACTTCACTTGTTCTCGTACCCTCGTAGTTATTACACGTGTTTTATAATAAATCTGTAAAATATTAAAAGATAAGAATAGAAAAATATTCGACAAACTTTTATGCAATACACCTAATTTTTAACCAATATCAGCTTCAGTGTCTAAGGTTTAATACTGAAGAAAAAAAGATGAATAACACCTATCAAATCGTACGTTTAATTACTTCTTAGATCCGACACCAGCTATAAAACTAAACTAAGTAAACAATAAAAAAATAAAATCTCCCAACAATATACAATACAAATATTTCGGAAAATATTATTTTATATTTGAAACAGAACGTTACAAACATGTATCGGATTTTCATTTGTAGTTCCCCGTAGCTATGGCATATAGCATACGATGCATTCCAAATTACTGTCTCGAAGAAAAGAGTTTTGTTCGTATCTTTGTATTTTCAGTTTTAATGAAGGGTTGTATTTGTTCTCGGTTTAATATTGGGAACAGATATTATGTTATACATTGAATATAGTTTAAAATAAGACAAAATGTTGAATTCATAGATATCTTATCTAAGATCTAATAGATATAACATCAGGCAAAAATCTTAACACTATTTTCAGTGAAATCGAAAATGCTGAAATCGAAAATCTTAGCGTTCTTAGCTAAAAAAATCGAACACTAATTGGTTGATCAGTTTATGACTGTAATCGATACACATCGAATCTACTATTCACAATTGCAATTCTTTAGATATAGATGCATGGAAAAAAACTTATCTTTTATTTCAAATTAATTGAAATGAAACAAACCTTAAAGGGTACCTACTCCTACACTTCTCGACAACAAACAAACTGAAACTCTTCTATATACCACTATATACCTACTAAATACTAATACAATTAAAAAGTTTGACGTCAATGCTCGTCGGTGATTGCAACGATCTGTTCCCAGCCAATATCCCGCTAGATGGCGCTGAATTCTACATTTCTAGTTTATTTGAGTTTTTGCGTAATTGGAATAGTCATCAAACCTAGGAATAGTCATGGCGGTTACTGAATATTATATTTTATTGAAATATGTTATATCATTGCCTTAAAATCCACCCAATTCGGTAAAATTATGCGTTTTAACATCTGTCATTGCATACAGGGTCGTTTACACACACAGACGTATACAAAAATGATAAAGATTTAACTCTAGATGGCGTGAATGTAAAGCGCGTCACACACGGTGAAGATACTACCTATAATATTTTATCTAATCTAGTAATATTTTATATTACAGTATCTTAAGGTATCCGGTATCAGCGTTCTGACCATCATTTTTCTTTTTTCGCTGTAGAACCGCCATCCTGTTACAAATGACCCACAAAGGAGAATGACCACGGGTGGTATCGGTAAAATTTTAGTTGTGCCACGTATTCGTTATATTGTTAATTCCTATTTGTATTTATAATGATCATATGTATCAATATTAAGTCTTAATTAAACCGGATAAATTGAAATAATAGTAAAAGTAAAAGTTTTTCTTTTGAAACATGTATGAACTTTCGCATTAGTAGGAAGTAGGATTGTTATAAAAATAAAAGTTATATTTGTTGGCGTAAACTATTTTATTGTAATTTTGGGAAATAAATAATGTCAAAATTGATTACCTACAATAAAACGCAGTTTTATTTTATTACCTACATTACACTATTGTTTTTTTTTTATCAAAACATGTATTTGAAGTAGCAAATATGATATTATGCTGATCCAAGCATTTTCACTCAAAACTAATATCACTAATGATTTGTAAAAGTAAATTATTTCAAAATACATTTCATAACCAACAAGTAAGAATAATTATTCATACAACAACAAATCAAAAACACTATTTACTATGGAAAAAAAACCAGGAAGGTGAAAAACATATTTACGATTTCGATGCACTCGACTTTTAGTAAAATAATAGGTAAAAATATTATTATGGTTTTGATCACAGACATATCTGTGGTTTTGATTTTAGCTACTAGTATCAGAAAGCTGCGTGTTCAATGCACGTCGGGGTCCCACAACTGTGGAGGAAGGAAGGTAGAATACCTCCATCGAATAAGTGAAGTTTCTCGACATACTCGATTTGCCGGCCGGCCTCAATGAAGATTGTCCGAAAGTTGTATATGTGCTCTGTAACGAAAAAATTTCGCTAGCGCGATTCAGAGTGAGGTGTCGTACAATATACCTAATGAAGTTTTTCATCTTTTTATTTTACTGCAAATACAAAATAAAAATTAAACAATGGTAATGTAAATTCTAAACAAACTACTACCAAAATACAATTAGAACAAAAATCATTTGACTTGTTTATTTCACCCAGAGGCCAGAGGCGGCTCGTGACAAAATTGTATAGGTGTTCACTTGAAATAAAACAACGAAAATACAATAGCGTTCGGGATGATTTATTACAAAAAAATGAGCACCACATTTTATAAATGTCTATAACACTAAAAATTACAAAGTACAGGCTATTTCAAAACGAATTCAATGACTAGGTATCAATAATTAGTAAATCACCGAATTTGCATTCGCGAGCGTAGGTATCCATAGTGTTTGTCACTGACGGTCACTGACCTCTATAACTTATAGTTATAGAGGTCAGTGGTGTTTGTTGTGTAAACATGTATGTATTTGAGTAGTTAGTAGCATATTATATTCTGAATTTCTGATCCATGCCTATTCACTCAAAACTAATAACACTAATGATTTGTAACAGTAAATTATTTCAATAGGTAGGTATTTGAACATTTCCCAACAAGACGTAAGAATAATTATTCGTAGGTATACAAGATACAATAACAAATCTAATACACTATTTATTATTTTATTATTTACTAGCGGTCCGCCCCGGCTTCGCCCGTGGTACATGTTTACGTTTTCTCTCCATAAGAAGCTAGAGAGCTAGCGCAAAGCTACCTGTATGTATTTGACCAGACCTGGATTTTTGTGTGTTGATTCCCCTATACCTACTATACATGAGATGAGGAGTCACTAAGCCCAGAGTGGTGGACGGGGCGCGCGCTTAGGTAAGACAGGTGGAAATTTTTGGCGAACTTTGAAACCATTTGACCACGTCTGCCATTTTGATATTTGAAAATAGATTATTATTACTATCGGAAAATAACAATGGCAGACCATTATCACGCGGATAACATTCTGGCAGACACTTATGAAAGTGCTGAAAAAAATACAATTTTGAAAGTATTTGACCAGATCTGCCATTCATATATTTTATTTATTAGGGTCTTAAAAACTTATTTTCGAAACGGCAGACATTTTCATTGCGTACAGACTTCAGCAGACAACAAAACTTTACAGACTTCAGCAGTCAACAAGACTTAGCTTCTACATGGTCAGATGTATATATGTATTACGTTCCCTGACCTTACATCAATGATTTACTTTATTAATGTTTTTATGGTCATTTACATTTAATTTTGAAAACTATGGAATAAAATTTATAAATTTGATGATACAAAACTAAATATACATTTGTAAAGAATCTCAAATATAAAGTTGTGTTGCAAATAACAAATCATCATTTAAATATTTAGTTTATTTCTTTATTTAAGAAACAATTAACAATTACAAAACAACATAAAAAAAACACGCATGCATTTATTGAAATGTTCATTCATCATCACTATCGTATGGCGTTGTGTGACTCGTCTTCATAATCCATTGAATCGGATTCTGTAAAAGTAAAACGTAAATTATATAATAAAAGAAATGAGTCATTATAAACTTACCTAGTAAGGCAATGCCTTTGATGTCGCACGATGCCGCCGCGCCGCCAGTGTAGGTACTTCTGCTGCTACATGAAAATATGCTAGGGTTGCAACAAATGGGAAATAAAACAATTGTGATTATTACTATTATGATGTAATCATTTATTCATATTATGTACATTCAAAACAATTGCTATTATTAAATCTGATGTAATTATTTTTTCATAAATATATAATTATTATTAATTACATAATATATTGCACTGTGAAATATTTACGTATCACTTTATTTTTGATGTTCTTAATTGTCTTTTATAAAATTTAAGTGACGCATTCGCATTGGGATCAACAATCCGATAAGAAAAGAATGGAGACAACATATACATAGCTTTGATTTCAATTCTACAGATACAAAATATACAATCTATCTAAAATGATACAACGGATGTTTCCTGCGTTTTCTCGTCAAAATACCGAAACAACGTAATTATTGTATAGTAGTTGGGCGTGAAAGTAAAAAAACAAATGAAAAGTGTTTTCCATATGATTATTTATTAAATTTACGCGATTAAGAATAATTTCAACGATACAATTTAGTAACCGAGAATTCAGAGGATTAAAGAAAATACCTGCCTGATCATTTTATCAAACTCTAAAAGAATTATGGTTATTTCGCATCACTCGGTTTATTAGTTTGGTAATAATTATTAAAGGTAGTTACAACCCTAGCCATTGAGTCGAACGGTAGGCAACACAATATCGACTTTGTGCGGGTACATATGGTACATTTCTTCTTGCTGTGAAGCGTAATTATTATTATTAAGATTTTTTAGGCTATTTTGAATCAGCTGTTCTAATTTAATTCTAGAAATTTATTAAAACGTGATTTTCTTAAAAGTATATTATGAGTTTATAAATACCTCAACCAATAGTTATTGTGTCCTATCCTCATTTCTTTATATCTTGGTAGTTAACTAAAGTGTTAAATTTACATAACCTCAACAACAACATTTACACTGCCACTGCACTAAAACTAAACTAACTAGCTCTCTAGCTATAAGAACCATCCTCGTACTTCAAGGGATATAATAAAAAAAGAATTATCGAAATCGGTTCAGCCGTTCTCGAGTTATGCGCTTACCAACACATTTTGCGATTCATTTTTATATATAAGACTAGCGGTCCGCCCCGGCTTCGCCCGTGGTACATGTTTACGTTTTCTCTACATAAGAACCATCCTCGTACTTCAAGGAATATAATAAAAAAAGAATTATCGAAATCGGTTCAGCCGTTCTCGAGTTATGCGCTTACCAACACATTTTGCGATTCATTTTTATATATAAGATATATACTAGCGGTCCACCCCGGCTTCGCCCGTGGTACATAATATTTACGTTTTCTCTACATAAAAACCATCCTCGTACTTCAAGGAATAAAATAAAAAAAGAATGATCGAAATCGGTTCAGCCGTTCTCGAGTTATGCGCTTACCAACACATTTTGCGATTCATTTTTATATATGTATAAGATAAGATTATGTGAAAATAACCAGGAAGGTGAAAAACATATTTACGAAAACATAGTAACATAATACCTATGGCTGTCGCTACAATAATTATATTTCAATTTTATCTTTTTATACCTAGTAGAACTGGCCGACGAATAAAAAAAATCGTATTAGAATAAATACAATAAATTACGGAACAAAAAAAGGATTGTAACATGATTGTAACTGAATTGAAATTGAATTGAAAAATTGAATTGAAATGTTTGTTTCTGGGCGCACCGTTTTCGACGACGCGACGCGCGACGTAAGCGTATAGGTATAGGTACCTACTTTGCTAAAACAAACTAATAAAATTGTGTGTCTGTCTGAAAATTCGGAAAAGCATATTTTGCAAGTTTGTAATTACTTTGATAGTTTACCGATTTATAATAATTGTAATTGTAATTGTATAATATATAATTTGCAATGTGGTGAAATTTCATAAAAATCACGGGCCAATTTTTTGTTTTGAATCCCACCGAAAATATAATTGCGTTATTAGAATAATTAATTACTATACCTACCCACGATCAATTATTACAATATAGTCTCAAATGCATACTAGAGAAATATTGCAATTTGATTCAATTAAAATGCATAGCATACAAAAATAAATTCACAACACAAGAAATTCCGCGCGCAAATCATAGCGCGTGTCAATGAAATCAAGAATGTTTTATATCAAGCCGACGCGGACGACGACGCGACGCCGAACAAAAGTACCTACGACGGACGACCACGCTTCGAGTTGCCAAACAACATGAGTAATAAATTGTTTACAAAAAAAACAAGTTTTCCATTTTTCTGTATGAGTAGACAGAACTTCAAAACGCCACCTGCTACGGTTTATATTATGAACGATTGTTATAAAAATAAAAGTTATATTTGTTGGTGTAAACTATTTTATTGATCAATAATTTTGGAATTTAAAATTGTCAACATTGATTACAATAAAACGCAGTTTTATTTTATTACACTATTGTTTTTTTTATCAAAACATGTATTTGAAGTACCATATAATATTATGCTGATCCAAGCATTTTCACTCAAAACTTATATCACTAATGATTTGTAAAAGTAAATTATTTCAATATACATTTCATAACCAACATGTAAGAATAATTATTATTATTCCTACCTACAACAACAAACCTAAAACACTATTTACTATGGGAAAATAACCAGGAAGGTGAAAAACATATTATTATTTACGATTTCGACGCACTCGACTTTTAGTAAAATATAGTAGGGAAACATAATATTATGGTTTTGATTTTTGCTACTAGTATAAGAAAACTGCGTGTTCAAACTACTTGTTTGTCTGTCTGAAAATTCGGAAGTACTTTGGTAGTTTACCGATTTATAATAATATTGTATACCTATATCGTTGTTTAAAAAATATTCAAACACAATAAAATATGATATATGTACTGATTTATCACTGGTTTCAGTGATGAACTGATGAGTCAATTATAGCCACTATACTTTCGTCATACGTGTGTATGATTGATGTGATTTGCAACGTGGTGATATTTCAGAAAAATCACGGGTCAAATTGTCCCACCGAAAATATAACTGCGTTATAAGAATAACTATACCTACGATAAATTATACCTACATAATACAATATAGTCTCAAATGCATACTAGTGAAATATTTTATTTGAATCAATAAAATAAAAAAATAAATAAAAAATAATAATAATACAAAAATAAATTCACAACACAAGAAAATCCGCGCGCAAATCATAGCGCGTGACAATGAAATCAAGAACTTTCGAGCCGACGCGGACGACGAAGGAGCCTAACAAAAGTACCTACAATCATAGGCGGCTCGTGACAAAATTGTATGGCCGTGTTCACTTGAAATAAAACAACGAAAATAGGTACCTACAATAGCGTTAGCAGTACAAAAAAAATGAGCACCACATTATAAATGTCTATTTATACACTAAAAATTATAGAGTATTTCAAAACGAATTCAATTATTATTTAGCAATAATTAGAAAATCCCCGAATTTGCATTCGTGATCGTATTCATATTGTTTGTCTACACTAATATTATAAAGAGGAAAACTTTGTTTGTTTGTTTGATTGTAATGAATAGGCTCATAAACTACTGGACATTTTACCAATGTTTGCAAGTTTGTGATTACTTTGATAGTTTACCGATTTATAATAATTGTATACTTATATCATTGTTTAAAAATATTCAAACACAATATGATATAGGTACTGATTTATCACTGGTTTCAGTGATGAACTGATGAGTCAATGTTAGCCACAATACTAATCACTTTCGTCATACATGTGTATGAACTATGATTGATGTGATTTGCAATGTGGTGAAATTTCATAAAAATCACGGGCCAATTTTTTGTTTTGAATCCCACCGAAAATACATATATTACTAATTGCGTTATTAGAATAATTAATTACTATACCCACGATCAATTATTACAATTTACAATATAGTCTCAAATGCATACTAGAGAAACATTGCAATTTGAATCAATTAAAATGCATAGCATACAAAAATAAATTCACAACACAAGAAATTCCGCGCGCAAATCATAGCGCGTGTCAATGAAATCAAGAATGTAATTTTATATCAAGCCGACGAGCGACGACGCCGAACTAAAGTACCTACAGTACCATTTACCTTCAGTGTACAATACAGTTTACAGACCTACGACGGACGAACAATAATGAGTAATAAATAAAAAAAAACATAGTTTCTAAGGTCATTAGTTTTATTTTATTTTATTGTTATTTTCTTTGAACGATTGGAAATGAAATTACTCAATTTTTACACAGAACTTTGATTTATTAGAATTATGCTCATTATGCATAAGATAACGAACGCGAATGCACGACATCTAGCGCGTCAATGTCTAAACATCGCCTTTCGTTTAGACATTGACGCGCTAGATCTGTAATAAGTATATAGTCTATGCGCTAGATGTCGTGCTTTATGTCGTGTTTCGCTTGGCAAAAGTCACGCACACTACTGTAGAAGTGTCAAATTTTTCCGGTATTTTACTGTTGTTTTTCTAAGTAAATATTGTAAATTATTGATTAAAAAGGTCGAACGCGCACACATTTCATTATAGAGAAGTGATAAAATGATTAGTTTTAAAGAAATAGTGTCTGTGTTAAGTGTTTAGAGGTAATCAAAAATGTATGGAGGGACGGTCGGAACATCAACCTTAACCCGTAATGTCCGTTTGTCCCACTTGGCTGATATTTTTATGTCTTTCTGCCTCAAATCACATTCTATGAGATTTTTAATCTAATGAATTATTCTTCACGCGATAGCAGTTTCTATACAAACTTAGCAACCTATTTCCTTCGATTTAAATTATAGAAATCAAAAAGAGATTACATTCCTTGATCATTTGCAGACTTGAAAACATCTGAGATAGGCTTTCGCATTTATTTAACTAAAAATAAATGAAACAACAAATTAATTTAACTATAATTATTATATTCTATGCATATGTAAATGTAAATATACCTATACTAAAAAGGTATTATTATAATAGTCTAATATTGAAAAATAATTTACTTACAGATAATTTCAACATTATAAAAACTATTGTACATACTCATATATTTTATATGTTTTTTATATGTCAAGTAGCATCAAGATACAAAGTAAACATAAGCATAATGAACAAAGCGAATCTTAATTTGAATAACAAAATATCTTGAAGTTGCGAAAAGTTCAAAGACCCCATAACTGTGCCAAATATGTACTATAAAGATAAAAAATTCATTTAATTAAATCATGTGAATAAAATCTAACTGTTTTTTATGCAAATAACATATTTAAAAGCCATTTTATCACCAATTCTTGATATATTTCCGTATAAAATTTGACAAAAGAAACGCCGATATTACATTTAACATTTTAGCGATACATTCTTGTAAAATTAAAGTGAATAAAGGGAGCATACCTTTAAAATTCTTTACAGAGGCTGTATCAAATTTGGCACTCAATTACGCTACACCCTCGAAACGCATCTACCCTTTGTGACTAAATGTAGTCACTTCTATGGACAGTGGTTATTGGCCTTTTGTCACTCTAATGCAATTTTGAACCAAGTTTAAAAGGTTCGTAATATTTTTATGTTTAATTTTTGTACCTTTACTACTGTATTAGCTTTAGTTGATATTAAAGTAAGCAAATAATAATAAATACTAGAAAAATTATTCAAAAACATATTTTTGTTCGGAGGATGTCGTAGATTGCATTAAAAAAACCTGTGTATTATTTAGGGCTAATTTTTCAATCCTTGGTTAAAACTTATTCGTCGAATAATGTATAAAACTACCATTTTAAAATCGTACCTATCTAATTGCCCGTATTTGACAGTTTACGTGACATTTTAATATTATCGTGTAATACTTTATTGGACGGATAAGTTTTATCCAAGCATTGAAAAATCGGCCCTAAGTCACATTAAAAATAGACCTATATTGTTCGCAAACAGTATTACACGTACAGATTGTCAATACATTTTATATAACACTTGCAACACAATTCAATCACGCTTACGTCACAGAATTATGCCACAGACTAAAAAACGTGTGAAACTCACCGAGTACGCCTTTATCCTTTTTGGGTCAACATCATGCGACCGCGTCTGCGCACGCGGCGACGACGATACCATGATCTATGGATCACGATCTATGATTCTATGGATCACTAAGCTAACGGTCTACACGCACAGAACGCCATCCCAAACATGGTACACTTTCACAAACCACTATGAAATTTCGTTGGAATAAAATATGGCCGCCTAATTGGATTTTTAGCGGCTAATTGATCTATTAGGGTAAAGATTAATTAAGGTTGAGTGTTAATCACGATTTCATA
This sequence comes from Colias philodice, assembly GCF_061535455.1. Taxonomy (NCBI): domain Eukaryota; kingdom Metazoa; phylum Arthropoda; class Insecta; order Lepidoptera; family Pieridae; genus Colias; species Colias philodice. The sequence continues at coordinate 10,014,502 of NC_143092.1, forward strand.
ATGCGAGAATTTTATAGATACTTACAGAAAACTGATATATACGACACATTATAAACATTGGTTTTAACTATCTCCTTGTTCCCAAATTATTTTAAAGTTATTCCCAAGTTATTCCGTTTGAATTAAGTTACTATTTGTAGGTTTTAAGGTTCAATCTATTATTAAACTACCACCGATACACTATCGATTCTATCAAGATTACAACAAGAAATTTAAGAAATCGTACAAAATATATTAATAACCATTTATGTATAAACGATTTTCACTCCTAGATTTATTTCCAACTACATATATTACTTATCTAATAGGCAAGCAACAGCTAGTACCTTGTAGTCCTAGTACTCATAACTGTATTATAAACTAAATCTGATCATATATGGCTTATTTGATTAAAATATTATACACAGCCTCCAAACGAACGCATAACATTGAACTTTTAGCGATTACGTCACAAAATAGCGTTAATCGAAGGTTAAGTCACTTTAATCTATAAATAAATAGGTACGTTATTTATAAAAATATGTATTAAATAACACGACAATGTTATGTATTAGTTTTACTATTACGTTTGAGATGAATCGAATTTGTACTATATTAATATGTGCTGTAGCCCGTCGACGTTTTTTTTTTTTTTTTTTTTTTTATTGGTAATAGGGAAGCGCTTGACCACAATCTCGCCTGATGTTAAGCTGAGATGTGGTCTAAGATGGAACGCGCTTCCCTAGAAGGTACCTGTTCACTCTACGCTTGAAGACCCCCATATTGTACTACGTACCTAAAGAAATATTAGAAAAGCTAATTTTCATCATGAAAAACAATTGAAAGAATAGAATTCTATTAAGTAGAAAGAACTGTTTAATTTAGGAATCGTCGTCTCTCGGTATGAAGTGAGTGAAGTCACGAAATGGACCTACTAGCTTATAACACGATTCAACACCATGGTCATTGGGCAAAATTGTGCATGAAGGAAATAGTCTTAAGTTTGTAAATAGTCTTAAGTGCCCTAAGTTTCCATACATAAACTATAACTATAATAAATTAAAATCATAATCTCTGGGGCTTCAAAACAAACGTTGTTTACAAGGTAAAAGATTCACCTTTCAGCTTGCAGATATACAAGACAGCTATTATATAAATCGTATGTTTTAATTCAAAGAAATAGCAAGACGTTTCGTGAATTCCATTCGAATTCCCCGGTGTGACCTCAATATATTCTACATGTTTATTACGGCTTGTAATTTGTTGTTACAGTGGCGGTTATATGTTGTTACAGAGGCTGTAATATGTTGTTACAGTTGTTGATATTCATTTAAGGCATTATATAGTTTGTAATGTGTATTGCTAGTGTAATAGAATTATTTAACCACTCGCTTGGTGCAGTGACGGAAACTCTAGTACGGTTCCGCTTAAGTTATATGGAATTTTGGCGTATATGATATTAATGTTTTTGTTAACAATTTTGTAATTTAGATCCTATAATGTATGAAAATAAGATAATGGTTGAAATTTTAGTCCGTCCCGAAAATATAAATACATTTAAATTAGAGAATTACCGATTAATATATTAGACTTTTTTCGCGTGTTTTATTAACCCGATATAAAGCTTGTCAATCCTTGTATCACGCTATCATGAGCAATATCATAGAAAAAAATATCGTGAAGTACCTATAAGGATTATACTTACTTATTCCTTTAGCGAAAAGGGAACCTCTCAGTCAATTGGCCAGCCATTAGACTTCGATAGATGTTATTGGAATAAAAATATATGGTGATCGTCGAAAACACTTCAATTGCGATAGAGTAAAAACTAGCTGTAATACACGGTTTTACCCGCATTTCTCTGCTCCTATTAGTCTTAGCGTGATAATATATAGCTATAGCCAAAGAATACTAAATAGTTAATACATAACTATAGCCTTCCTCGATACCTAGGCTATCTAACACTGAAAGAATTTCTCAAATCTGACTTGAAGTTCCTGAGGTTAGCGCGTCCAACCATCCAAACAAACAAACTTATCATATATTTTAATATAACAATATAGATATAATATATGAACAAAACACTTCACCAAAATATAATAATCTGATTATAAATCGATTATAATCTAACAAGCGATACGTTAAAATTAAAACGCAAACTAATCAGTTGATCCACACTCAAAGCACAATATTGGATAGCGCAAAATTAAACTGATACCTCTTGTGTAGATAAAGATGAATTTATAATCGAAAAGCTGAGCTTATTTAGGATAATATAATTGATAACGAAAAAGATAAAAATCTAAAGTTAGTGTGTGAAATTATTTATAAAAATTATTCGTGAAAATTAATTTCAATACGAATGTCCATAATTATTCTCACTTAGTAAAAGAAAAATTGATTTAAATTTTAAATCCGTTCGGTTATCTATACTAATATCATAAAGCTGAAGAGTTTGTTTGCATGAACGCGCTAATCTCAGGAACTACTGATCCGATTTGAAAAATTATTTCAGTGTTAGATAGCACATTTACCGAGGAGGGCTGTAGGCTATCATTACGCTCAGACCAACAAGAGGGGAGCAATGCGAGTAAAGCAGCATAAAAGTGTATGTCAAGACAGTCATATTTATAACACTTATCAATCTTCGCTACCAATCATAAAAGATTCAATATTCGCAAAGGCATCCGTAAAACCTTTATAACGTACACACAAGGTCAAAACATTCGTCACACAAACCAATGTGTGTGAAGTGACTTTATATTATGCGTTCATGTTAAATTGGTCACAGTGTTTTTATTTATACATGGAATTTATCCCCTTAATTTTAATGGTTTTTTACATTTTTTTTAATGAATATAGGCAGACGTTTGACCACAATCCCACCTGATGGAAAGCGGCGATGTGGTCTACTTTGATGCACGTCTACCTAGAAGAAGCCTGCTCACCTTTGCTTTGAAAACTTCCAGATTGTGCAGGAAATAAGTATGGAGCTAGGGTGAGAGTTTTTATAAGAAAGATGACTCGAAGGGACGTGTTTTTTATATCATGCAAAAAGCTAAAATATTTTTTAAATTGCTGATCAAGTGTCACAACAATAAAGGAAGAAAAATGCACTTCATATTAAAAGTTTTAAAATATTGTATTTTCCTGGTAACTTTTTCGGTGCATTACCACTGCAGTTGTGTTTCAAAAAGCATTAATTTTGGGCTTCAATCGGTTCACTAGCCACTAAACAGAAGAATATTATTTTTAACTTAATACGTACATTGTAGAAGAAACAAAATCTTTTCCAGTCTTAATTTAAACTTGTAACAACACAATCACTACAAATATCGAACTAAAAAAGAAAAAAACACCCAAGTTCTCTTTTGTTTCCCTAGAGCAATGTTTACGTTGTTTTTTGTAAAATCCAATAAGTATTTGTTCTAACTTCTAACGATAATAAGGCGCTGTGTTCTTCGGTTAGAAATATGTTTAGTTTCTTCTTAAATTTAATAATTAATATAGTGTTAAAAACTAAAAACACGCTTTAAAGAGATGGAATTATTGAATTGTGATTGTTTATTGATTAGTGTACAAAGTTTGAATAGAATCTGTCCGTTTAAACAGTCCTTCAAAATTGATAGTAAAGAAGTCGATTACATACAAACATACAGGTGAGCTAATATAAAAATAAAAAGACGTATGGCACTCGGGGACTGCCGCGGTAAAGCTATTGCATGCTATGCCTTCAAGCCACACCTCCGCGCCCGTCGGAGTGGGGAGCGTGAGGTTTTTTCGTTACACAATTTCTGGATTCGGTTTCGGTCTCCGCGCTTAAGGCCCGCGATAGAAGCTATGCAATAGCTGTTTCATTCATTCATTCATTCATTCAATAGCTTAAAAAAAACACTTACAAGGCGGTAAATATAGCGTTTGTATAAAATTCCTTGCTTTACAAGACACAACATAAAAATATTAATTTTGCATGCAAAGCGTAAATTCTAACCTACATTTCAGAGTTTTTTAAATTAGAATTCCATTGTAGTTAGAAAAAAGTCATATATAGTTCGCACAAAGGTTTTCTTACAAAGAATTTACAGCGTTTAATTAGGCTAAACTTTTAATCACCGTTGAGAAATACAAAGTGGGTTATATCGTCCAACAGTTATACTTTGCCGCGATCACTTAAAATTCGTTGTTTTCTGTGTTAAAGATAGGATATCTCATTCCTTGTTTAGATACAATTTAAATTTATTTCACTTTGGAATTGTGAAGTAAATCGTTGTAATTTTCTTTAATGTTGGCTGATGTAAATTTTAAACTGTCAAAATAATTTTTCGTGGGTAAAGTACTTTTCTTACAAGGTCGTAACCTTATGCTAAATGAAAATAAGGTCACACATAATTAGAATTTGTTTTCATTATTTACACTCTCGAAAAACGTTATCCATGATATTTTTCCCTTCCAATAATATATTTTTTTATAATATGTATTATATTTTTCCCAAATTCTCTTGTTATCCCGTCTTGACCAAGACATTCGTCGAAATATAAACATTCAAATCAATAATTCTCAATAATACTATGACCAAAGAGAAATCAATTACTACGATTAAAGAAACAAAATTGTCGCGTATTTCCCCATGATAACATTATCCTCAAACTGAACGATTTTCATTGGAACTTATTTACAATTCAAAACATTTACTATGCGCTTACGAGCACTTGTATGTCTGTATATTTCCTGCTTTGTTTAATAGTTTGTTAACGTTTATTGTTAATGTCGTACTAGTATTATAAATGCGAAAATTAGGATGTTTGTTATTTCTTTCCACAGAAATAGCTGACCGATTTTGGTGGAATTTTGGGCACAGATAGATAATATGGATTAATATAGCCTTTTTATTCTGCTCGATTGTCGATATTCGATTATTATTATTATTAGAGCAAAATTCGATAACAAACATAATGATAACAGAGGCAAAATTTTGTCAAAAATTGTGTAAACAACCTCTTATTTTCTATGATAAAAATATACATTTCTTATCAAAGAAACAAGTAAAACAATCCAATACATTAACATGTAATGTTCTTCCAAATTTATTTATACACGAAAATGTATTATTTCTTTTCTAAAGCTGTCTCAAATCCACATACGAGGTCAACCAATACATCTGATTATGATAAAATATTTTTTATATCTCCCTATCTTATAAGATCGATAAAAATACTTATGATAACTCCACTACAATTCATATATTGTTATAAATAAGGATTCATTCACGAGAGAAAATTTTATTTATATTGAATTTTGACAGTTAAACTAGCCTTTTTGTTAAACGAAGTTCACTATTATAAAACTCCTAATTTACCTAAATAACAAGAATATGTATGTTTTTTTACTATTCATGCGTATAGTTTTCATGAAAATATTTAAGGAATTTAGCAGTGTATTGTTGAAACAAAGTATTTCTGAAGCAATATTAGTTTACAATAAACGTCATTAATATTTACACATAGCGTTCTTAGCATCATTATTATGCTAATTTCTTTAACACTTGCGTTATATAAGATTTTCCGAGTCTTTAGTAGATACAGTATTGGCTTCAAGTGTCAATAAATAGTTTTTTTACAGCGTTGTATAATACAAAAACAAAATTAACCTTCCAAGGATAATACGTTCTTCAAACAAAATACATTTTATAACATTTTTACAGGGCCGGATTTAGAGGTCCAGAGGCCTCGGGCCAACAAAGGAGTGGAGGCCCCCTCGCCCCAAATTATTTTCCAAATAAAATGAACAATTTTTTTTCAGTCGAGTTTTTCAATAAATAATTTATTGTGAAACCAAGTAGATTCTCTTAGTATTTAACAAACGCATATATAAATATAATCAGAAACATGAATTATCTGAACTAAATTTTAGTGATAACGAACGGAACCTTTCGAGCTTTTTTTGCCGAAAAATCGTTGATGATTTCGCTGAAATCCAGTTCTCGGAGTAAATCGCTTTCAATGCTCAGGAGAGAAACCTTTGATAGACGGTTTTGTCCCATCGTGGTTCGAAGCCTATTTTTTATAATTTTCATTTTTGAAAATGAGCGCTCTCCAGTGCAATTTGATACCATCAAGACCAAATACATTCTCAATGCAATTTCGAGGTTTGGGAATGTAGCTCTGAAAGGAGAATGGCAAACTCCCATAGGACTCTGGGCCTGATCGTTACACTGATGATTTATAAGGGATTAAATAGATACAAATTATACAGGTTCTATGAATATAATAATTATAGATCTATTCTATGGGATAGCAGAGATATTGGGGTGTAAAGTAACAAAAATAAAAGTTAGTTTGCTTGAATTAAATGCCTTTTAAATGCATTGCCTTTTTCTAGGTCCAGGTAAGTTTATTTTCTATCTACATTGTCTAGTTAATAATAGTGTAACAGTAGAACAGTCAGGTACCTAATACAAATATTGGATCCAACACATATTATTCAACACACATTTTAACTTACCAAAACATCAACAATCACTATCACTAGGTATCTATGTACATTTCTTATATCTTTATAAATGGATGAATCAGGATTCGCTTTCATAATAAGACTAATTAATTCAAATAATATCTTTAGAGTAAAAATAGACGATTTGCAAATTTGAATTTACTAGTTTTACTAGTTGGAATTTGAAAGATTTTTTTTCCGAAGTCTCTATTGTGGGGGCCCCTTGCTTGTGGAGGCCCCGGGCCTTCGCCCCGTTTGCCCTCCCCTAAATCCGGCCCTGCATTTTTACCAATTCAATTTTTAATTACAACCTCGCGCTTGATTACCTCATTGTCACCTTGATACCTGCGGCAAAGGCACAAATGTTTCAGTCTATCCACGGCCGAGCAACACCGGGACGTATCCAGTAAGTTCACATTCAACAGCTGCATCACCTTTGCCATAATGGAACGCAAAAAAATCAAACTGTCACATCACGTCATGTCACTTTTTCGCGGGAATTGTTTTTTTTTTTTCTTTTTTTTTTAATTAGTCCGCATTGTTTTGCGATAAGGTGTGTTGGCGTTTTGAAAAGTCTGTGAATACTGGTTGTTATCAGAGGCTGGTTATCTCGATTCTCGAGTTTGTCACGCCAGATATTGTTCAGTGTTGATGACGATAACGCCGGCATTTGTGGGCGTTTGGATTTTATGTGTTGTTGTTGCGAAAATAATATTGTTGTGCACTTATGAAGTAGGTTTAATAATAGAACCGTGATAATTTGCAGTTTGTGTGAAATTATTAAATATTTTAAATACTATTTAGTTTTCCGCATAATAAACATACACATATTAACAATTTAGCATAAATGGTTATCGGAAAGACGTAGTTTATAAGATTTATATTTTTAATTATATCTGACATTGACTTTGACTTTATTAAGTTATATAATGTTAACAACCTGTTCTCAGAATAAGCAGAATTTATTTAATAAATTAAACATACCAGTTAAACACGGCTTTAGTTTAGATTTTATCAAAGCGTCTTACACATCATCTAAAACCTACTTAACCATCAAATGCCTAACAGATACCTCAGGAAACCATCCTTATACAATATACATATATTTACTTCATACTAAGATGTAAACTAAAAGGTTCTATACAACATAGAGTAGCAGCTGACCATAAAAACCTTACCGTATCGTAAAATCTAAATATAACTGTCCCTCTGTATCGATTAGGCATATATTTAGACATATCTAGATATATTAGGCTGGCAGGTGACATACTAACGTAGCCTTGGCGACAGCTGTTCGCATTCCTTAGTGCCATATGGTTTGGTTAAATATCAAGATATTTATATTTGTGGGAATAATTTTGTATTTACTATGTATATAAAGTATGATGTGGTATGAAACTATTTAATAAAGTAATACGAGTAAAGTATCAAAATAGAAAGTAAAAATTGAGATCAGCAATTCTATAAAAGGTTATATATTTTAGTATTGAAACCCATTACAATGAAAGTTAGAATCATTTTTTTATTAAGTGGATAGTTTAACCAAATAAGGGCTGATTTTTTCATCCTTGGTTAAAATTTATTCGTCGAATAACGTATTAAACTACCATTTCAAAAATGTATTCTAATTGCCCGGATTTGACAGTTTACAGGCAGAGGCGGCTCGTGACAAAATTTTATGGGTGTTCACTTGAAATAAAACACTGAAAATACATGGTGTAAAGCAGTACATTTATCAAAAAAATTACTTAAAAAGGAAGTCTTTCTTTTTGGTGTGCAAAAATATCTATAACTTAAAGCGACAAGACATTCGTAAATGTCTGTTGTTGCTTTCATCACAACCATACAACCACGGTGTTTTCACATAATATTGTTCGGATTAAAACACACGCGTAGGTATATGTTTTCGTTTTTGTCGTACATTTTTGCGTAAGGTCAAGTTCAGGCCGTGGCAGTCCCTGCTTTCAATTCAAGCCGAATTTGTAACGTTTTAACACACTTTTTAATGAACGCCACATTATAATTGTTCATTTTCACACTCACAAGTAATACTGATAACTACAGACTATTTCAACACACGTATCTTATGATTTTAATTAGAAAATTCCCGAATTTGCATTCGCGCGCGTGCATTGAAGTTGACTCGAGAGTCGAGTGTTTGTTTATAATATAAATAATGGCAATGTCGCGCGCGGCGGTAAAAACGAACCGGCAACGTTTGCGGGAGCGGCGCACCGAATTTTGTTATCTTTCCATAGAAAATCTTCTGTTTCACGCGCTCAGGGCACTGGCAAACCATCTCTTTCACTCCTATTGGATTTCGTATTAGGAAATGTACTAAATATTTTTTCATTGGATCGCAATCGTGAGCGCTCCCCTTCGCGCGTTACTGTATAAATACAGTATTATTCAAGTGTATGGAATGATGGATATATTCATTGGTATTGACAGTAGATTTTTACGATTACGATTGATTTTAAATAGTAATAATTAATATTAATAATGAAATTAAGGAGTATGATTTTATTATAATTATTTATGGGAGTTCACTGCACCAGCGCTCCTTAGGGCGAGCCGCCTCTGTTTACAGGTGACATTTTAATATGTTCGTGTAATACTTTATTAGACGGATACATTTTAACCAAGGATTGAAAAATCAGCCCTAAGGGATTTAAAACCTTTTCGAACCGAGAGCTTACTGTGTTATTTTCGTTAGAGATTTTAAGACGTAATTCCAAAAAACATAAAGGTCAAAATATGCTGATGTAATACGTGAATATTAACAAATTATGACATTACTATAAACAAAAGCAGCAATTCAACTATACAAATACTAATTCTTCTTTAATTAAAACTAAAAGCGAAAGATTTCACATTAATACCGCAGAATAGAACGATAAAGTCAATAAAGCTAAAGCATTCACGGCGCCACATAAAAAATAGAAGAGAGAACTTTGAACAAAATTCCGTATTAGTTCCCGAACTTCCATCAATTGGCAATCGCAGGAGCTGCACTGGCCTCGTTTTAAACCAAACAGAACAATGTTAATTAAAATTTTATTGTCTCAACTCGCAAAACGAATTATAACGAAAGCATTGTAAAATAAAGTATATGTAAATCCAAAGGTACGATTAAATACCGCTCAATTTAATCGGGAAATTCTATCTACTTTTTAAAAGTTTTGCAAATCATATTTCAAATGGTACTCAGTCAAGTATACTTCACAAATTGGTTTAACCAGGAAAATTTTCAGTAAGGCTTGCGATAGCTGTAATAAGCGGTGTCTTCAAGGGCTTGGCCTTTTATCTTTCTATCCTATAATCATTCAAGCGTTATAATTAATAATATGGCCGACAAATCTATTTAAGGTAGCGATGAACCTGCTTGTTTTACATTATCTTTGTTTAAACATATTATAGACACTGTTATCTATACTACATCTTCACATTCATACAAACAACATGTAGATGTTAGTTCTCTTTCTCGTATTCCGAATGCAACCTATGACGTCACAAGCCAGCACATTTACGCCAAGTAGGAAATAACTTCCGCCTAAGTAGTAATGCGCTGACACCTCTTGACCTAGGACTAAAGACCTCTCATTGTGCCCTAGAACACTGAGTGTAATTGCGCGCCACTTGAACCTCAAATGGAATATATTATGGTTATTTTTACCCCCTGTCTAGTTGGAATGAATAGCTTGCTAGTTGATGGTAGTTTTGTGTAATGTCTGTTATACATGCATGATATGGTTTTTTGTAATTAAATGGCAGGATGCTAGTCGAATGGTACGTTGTGAACAGTGGAAGGATTAGAAGGACGTTTAGCTGGGGGAAAATACAACAATATGGAAAATAAGTAAGAATTGGTGTGGATTCCATTTCTATATAGATGATATTATGATAATAAATGACTAGATACATTCGTAATAGATTCTTTGTATTCATATTTTAGCAATTAATTAGCGTCAAATTATGGAAAATAATTCACATTACATGAACATCTATGCTGATTATAATCGTTTAAGGAATAGCAGGAAAAAAAATAGAGTTACTAAATAACAATTATTTCGCAGTTTAATCACATTAGCTAAATGTATATTGTGAGTGTATTAGAAATGTTATTATTAATAACCTTATTGTATTCACTACTAGCGGTCCGCCCCGGCTTCGCCCGTGGTACATATTTACGTTTTCTCTACATAAGAACCATCCTCGTACTTCAAGGAATATAAAAAAAAAGAATTATCGAAATCGGTTCAGCCGTTCTCGAGTTATGCGCTTACCAACACATTTTGCGATTCATTTTTATATTATAGAAATAATCATTTTGATGTGGCGTCACAGCTAAATTATTGCGTTGCGAAATTCATACTGTATGCTTCTGCAATTGCTTCTAGCTTCATAGCTTCAAACCTATGAATCTAGATAAAAATTGTAACGGTTGATTCTCTGCAAATTCTCTTTGGTTGTTTTGATGCACTTTCAATCAACCTTTGATATCACTTCATGCACGATTTGTACCGTAATCAAATCATTCAAAATATTATTTTTGTCGATAAACTATTTTTATAGACGTGCATTTTAAATGGAATAACTGTTAACTCCTAGTAGTTTGTTATCGTTATATTTATGGTAAGGAAAGCATGCGGGTCACAATAGTCTATAGGTACAGACTGCTATTGGAAACCGATAAGTCAATTTAGTGAAGTTTTTAAGTCCCGTCTACAGTGCAAGTACATTCACTTCTAATTCGTATTGATCGAGTTTGTATGTTATCAGACCTATATATTTTGTAAATTTTAGTAGACTAACCTTTACTTATAAACGTTAATTTTTATATGGGGGTTAGATATGATTAAGAGAATGGCTAATGGCTAAAAATTTTTTTTCTAGTGATATACGTCTTTGCATGGAGCACAGATACAATAAAATTTCACACTGCTTACTAATCCGTAGATATAATAATATCCTTCCATAAATTATTTAATCAATTACTCTTAAAAAGTACGTTACATTGAACTAGGCGTTTAATTAATAACTGATTATCTGTTCATTAATTACGGTCATTATTGTAACACCATTAGATTTAAAACCTTCCTATGATTTGACCTAACTGGCTGAACTTTAAACTGTTCTTGTAAATAAACTTAATTTTATGTTATTTTTATTTCTTCTAGTCTCATCCAGTTAAATTCTTTCTGCGTATACCAAGTATCGAAGCTTTCTCCTTGTTGAGTCGACCCCATTCACTCGAACGCTTAATATCAGCTATGTTTAGATAAATTGATTTACCAAGTATTGAGTTTAGATGCAGTTTGCTTCGATGGTAATATTGGTTGGTTTGTGGATTATATGAGAAGCTTTTTAGATGAGTTATAATGGATAAGGAGTGTTAAAATGATGTAGACGATAGGCTTAGTTGGTAGTGCCTTCCAAGCCAGAGGTCGTGGGTTCGATTCCCACCCAGGGCAAATATTTGTGTGATGAACATAGATGTTTGCTCTGTGTCTGGGTGTTAATTATCTATAGGTATAAGTATTTATTTAAAATTATATATGGATGTTTATCAGCCATCTCGTTTCCATAACACAAGCCAAAGCTTAGTATGGGATCAGATCGGGCCGTGTGTGAAAATTGTCCTGAAATATTTATTTATTTATAGAATATTGATAGTATTATAACATGTTAATAATATTTAAGTTATTAACGTAGTAGTAGTACCACATTGGAAGTTATGGATTTAGTTATTTAAAATTTACCTACACGTGTTTATCAAAATATGCTATTTCTTTCTTTCTATTCATACAATCACAAATTCACAATGTATTCCATTAATATCAGGCTATAAAATTTATAAAAAATGGTATAAAAATTTAAATTCACTTCTATAAAACAGAATTGTTGTTGGCAAGTTATAATAAAACGATTTAAAATCGTTTGCAGTTCACCGGGCCGTTTAATCTCATATAACATGTTTGTTTAGAAATGTGTTTTAAATTTTCTCTTTTATATTCTATACATTTTACTTTTTAACCATTTAGAAAAGACTAGCAACTAGATATTATAATATCGTTCTCAAAACACATCCGATGGAATTGTAGTAATATTTATCGTTCCGATAGGAATACATCCGATGTCGTAAACGTTTATGCGATATTTGCATACACACTGTAATAAGGTTTAAGATGTTATGTAAGTTACGTAATACGAATCACATTATGTCGTAACGATATTTATGGACGATAAATTTGTCGGATGTTTTTGATATATTAGAACAGTTTATCGAATGGTTTGGGGAGAGAAAATATGAATATCTGAAGTTGTAGAAAATACTGAATTATCTGCGATAATGTTTGTAAGGTAAAAGGTTCTTATAGGCAATGTTCAAACTTAAGTTTACAAATTAGTATTTATTTGTAGGTAATTTGTTTTTAGGCAAGCTTTAGGCAGGTATATAAAAAGGTAAAATACAGCGAATTAACTATACCTTGGCAAAGGGACCGAGGTAATTAATTATTTATGAAAAGTTGATCCTTTTAGGTACGGGATCCTGAATAAAGTGTCTAAAAATATCAATATAAATTATCAAAATTGGCATGGTATATCAAAGCTATAGCAATATTCAAATTAGCCAAATTACTTATTAAAAACGTCATCCATACATAAAATTTAAAAACATTGATTCTACCTGATCACCTGTTATTTTCTATCTCTATTCACCCGTATATGATAATGAGAGTGAGAGAGACAAAACACAATGATTCACCGGTCGCCATGGTGACGGACAGACAAACAGGCACGTACTTCCTGTTTCCTGTTAATGAATGCTATTTCTAAACGTGAGTTTTAGGGCGCGTTCCCACTATGTCGTAACGACTAATTTATCGTTCGACGACTGTCGTCTCTACCTGTTCCCATTATAACGATTGTTTGTCGTCAACATTTTTTATCGTTTAGCGACTGTCGTATCTAGCTGTTCCCATTGGATCGCGACGACATTTTATCGTTTCCTGGCAGTCGCTTTGTCGTTTACACATCATCAGCAAGCTACAAATCTAGTCGCCTCTGCGTTCGCTTGGTGATTACTAGTGCGTTTACTCTCCTGAGTTCAATGGACGTCATAGAGTTGCCGTCCACGATTTTTTATCGTTTTACGACTGTCGTGCTTGCCGTTCCCACTGTCACGACAAAGTGTCGTCACTGCAAAAACTGTCGTAGACGACAGTAAATTGTGTCGTTCTAAATGTGAACACCTCCATTTAAACATATAAGCCACGACACTTAAAACTACACGATTATCTGTCGTCACGACACGGTGGGAACGCGCCCTTACAGTATTTTTTTGTTTGAATGTAATGCTCTTTTGTATTTTAGTACGGGACATTCGAAAATTCTAGAAAAAATTATATGGACAACGATAAATACAATAGTTAAAATGTTTTTTTAAAGCGACAATTGATACAAATGAGCTAATACTTTTACTTTTAGATCTATTCTAACTTGCAGCATGTCAAAAGGAAATAATATTATTCGTTTATAAATTCAAAAATAATTTAAGATTAAGATAAAGAATTGCCCTAATACGTATAATAACATCTTCACTTCGATGTATCGAAAACAAAAAATCGAGAATTCATCGCAAACATTTTTTGAAAAAACGCGAAAGTGCTTACATAAATCGATTGTTTCACGTTACGCTGTATTAAAGTGCATTATAATACCATTTGCACCTTCTGGGAATACATTCCTTGCAAATGATGATATTATATGGCTACGGTACCGTACTATGAGAATTCTAAAGCTTTAGGTGTCTATACAAAAATGTAAAATCATTCTACTTTATTGTGAACCTTCTTCAGTGTGACCGAATTTTTTACAGTCATGAAACAATGAATGCTTGAGTATTTTTCCTTCCTATCCTATGTTTAGAATAATAGAAGCAAAGCAAAAAAGATATCTACGTTCATACGCAACAAAAATGACCATAATAGCACAAAAAATTATGGTGGTTAATAAATATAACACCTCTTACAATAAAGCCAGACAACGTTTCTATCAAAACTAAACCGACACCACCGATATAATACTATACTACCGGGACCTTCCGTCAAGCAGCATAAACAATATATTATGTAAATTATAAAGTAGGTACGTGATATTTGTAAAGAACAAAAAACATTCACCGACCTTAAGTATTGTATTTGAAGCATGCTCAAGAATTTATTGCACAGCACTAACACTGATGCCAAAAATATATCTGATATTTTTACTCAATGCACGGATAAAATTGGATTTATACAGCATACAGAACGTCAATGGGGTTAAATTTAGAATGTAGATCTAAATTTAGTTTTCTATCCAAAAATAAGGCTGAATAAAAACTACTTCGGTGAAGCAAATATTTTTCCCCGTGGGAGCCCGTGGGATTGCTAAGGTTAGGTTCGTTTAAAGAAACTGGTAGAAGCCCTTTGCTCAAGTATAATTAAAAATTCCCTTAGATATTATACCACTTGGTCTATAAAATATAAAGTCTGATGAGAAAGTATAACCTTGTGTTTGTTACAAGAACCGAGGCCGTTCTTGCTGTGGGTTTTCTATCGAGATAAAGTTCATGATTTAGAATTATATAAATGTATAAGTTTCGATTATATAAAAGCTAATGGATACATAGACAGCTCAATATCAATCATGAGTAATATATAAAAATAAATCATAAGATAAACTAGGTAATCCATCAAAATAAATAAACTTTTTTATAACAATGTATTCACTTAAGCAACAACAGATCATCATCATTAGCCTATTTTTGACGAAAATGATATTTATTAAAAATACATGACAGCCTCAAGTTTACAATATGGCTAAAAATGGCGAAATTATCTCGATCAGTGTTCACTTAGCGTAAAACTGATCAGGAAGAAGTTCATGCCTCATTAGTTTGATTACCAACATAAATATACGATCCTTTCGTACATCCGCTTTAGTATTTTATTTAATTATATAATAATGCTAAGTACTGTTTAAAATATGGAAATAGGAACTTAAGAAAAAAGGAAATTTTGAAGCATTTAGTTCGTTCCCAAAATCTTCAAAAGGATTAGACCTTTAAAAATACGGTTTTATAGGTGATCATAACAGTAGTAAACTTGTAGTAAATAGGGCCATCAATATGGGAAACACTTGTTTTACTACCATTACACAAAAGTTCTACTAACAAATCTAGTAGATCGAACAGAAAACCACCTTATTTGGACGAACATTTCCTTCGAAGTACAAGTGTAGGCCGAATAGCAACCGGTTAGAACCGGTTGTGATCTTTTCCCAACGCTGACCTAGTCTGTGCCTACTCCACTATGGTCGGATACCGTATCATGTATACGATAACAAGTTTACTACGAACTGATTCTTATTGTAGCTGGAGATATCTGCAATCGCGTGGTACTGGGATAAAAAAGATAATGTTCTGAGCTAGAAATACATAGCTGTGCAAAATTTGATACTGAAGATCCAGCTTATGATTTAACAAACAAACATTCGTCTTTTTATCCTTACCCAAAAGGAATAAAATTTTAGGATGTGTTAATATGTCTAATAGGAATACAATCGAAAGTATATAATGCTAAATAAATAAGATTGAGTATTAAATAAGAAATCACATCAGAAGCCATGTTAGCATTAGTGACAAGAATAATACATGAATAGATAAACAACAGACTGTGAAGTAGTTCTTGTTGAACACGAAATCAATGTTAATTATTGATAAGATTAAGTTGTTCCTAATTCAACAGATAAAGCGGATAATTTTCAACAATGTTAACAGATTGAAAGATTAAATAGAAAAGTTTTATTCATTACAAGACTCGAGAACTCTACGAAGATTACAACAGAAAAAAACTTTCAAAGGAAATGAAGTAAGTATAGATGGAGGAAACTTGAACGGAGCTAAGAGCAAACAGTGAAAGACGGGAATCCATTGAAATATTTAAACGATTTATAATTAACTAGCATTAAACATTATTAATTGCCCACTTGAAATAAGTTGTCACCACTTGGAATTCTTTATGAAACGAGTGATTTGGGCATATTTTGTGTTATTTGAAAGAACCACTTAAGTTTCTTTTAAATTATACGTTTAACATGTGCAATTCTGCTCGACTCAAAGTATATTTTTTGTTAGCCCCTACCGGGATCGAATCCTAAGTTCTTCGCTCATGTGTTTATCACTATACTAGTGTATTTTTACGTAGAAAATGGTAAAGATCAAGACTTCTATAACCAGACATAAAACAGTGATAATTATTTCCAAACGATTACCATAGATAACCATATAGGTAACAAACTTTACACCCGACATGCAAGTCAGCAGTACCCTAAACACACTCATGAATATTATGCAAACGCTACCCCAGCACTAATTGTTGCCATCAACTACGTGACCTGTAATAGGCATGTTTTGGTAATTTTAGACTTTGGATCTAGTAAACCGACGGTAAATTATTTATAGTGGAATAAATATATATTTGAGATGAAGTTTAAACTAGAAATATTGTTGGGGCATAGCATATTGCTAGGTTATGTTCATTAATATATTTTTATTAAATCCATTAAAAAGCCTTTTATTTCTACGATATGATTATTCTTACAATCTAACTAGAATCAAAATATTTATTGGGAATATTAAATTAAAACACTAAATGGCATTTTGACAGTAAAATATAAAATGGCTGCCGCGTGTTGGTATTGTAAAGTAATAATTTGTTATATATGTGTAGTAAATAATATTTCATTCTATGTAGAAGTGTTATGAATACACAACTATAATAATTATGTATCTTTATAAATAAACTATATGTATTAACAATGCTGTAAATTGTAATATATTATTCAGAATGTCGGTTGACAAATCAATAGGGATGACGTCATTTATCTTTGAAATCAATTAGCGGCCACCTAATACCAGATTATTAACACATTATTAATTACTTCAACATAATCTAATTAAGGATTATTGAATTTTTTATATATTTGGCAAGCTCTAATCAATTATCTAATACAAATTTATTAAAATAAATAAACGATTCTAGCTTAGTTATGACTCTTACTTGAATTGTGACCGCTTTTGATACCACATTTTACAAAATTATCACACCTCATTTCTTCGGAAAATAACTACAATTGCTACAAACAAATATTTTTTATTCATGTATATAGCGGAATGTCATAACAAAGTGTTTATGCTTTTAACAAACAACATTAAAATGTTAATTTATTGAGCATAGTTGTAAGTAATTTGCTTGTTTTTTTCTCAAATTTGAATAATATTAAATTCCAAATCCAATGGTTATGCAGAAAAATAACTTGAGCGAAATACATATGTATAATACATCTGTATATTTTAACCGCTACTATATTTTAACCGAGAATAAAATAAGGAGAACTTCAATTAAATGTTTTTTATTACATACTTGATTCAAACATTACACAGGCAAGAGAATTTTCGCAAAAAACGTGATATTGTAAGTCTAATTACTTTCTTTGTAGACGGCATTTTTTCAGTTTGTTAGTTATTTGCCGGAAAAGGCCATATCAGTATTGTTTTTTTTGTTCAGTTCAGCCCTCAGAGTAGGTATTTAATTAAAAGCTATGTTTGGTAATGTATAAAAATGTGTTTTATGAAAAAGAAAATGCCGTTCTGTACATCCCGGCAAATTTCCCAAACCTAAGCGTATATGTAGAGACTCGTAGAGACCAACTATCGTAAGTTTTTCTAGCATGTATATGAAAATAAATGCTAGGTATTATCTGTCTTATTTCATCCCTAATCTAACGGAGCGTTGACGCGATTTTGTGCAGAAATAATCCCGTAATTACTCTTAATTGTTGTTGAGTGACGTCTGCTTTTTGTGACGGGAAAACTCGAAATAGAACCGCAGGTTAAGCTTCAGGATAAAGGGAAAGCTATAAATAAAATTAAAATAAAAAGTACATGGTATATTAAACCATTCTGCGGCGTTTAAAGGCTGTTTAAACGTAAAGCGACGTTTGGACTTGGTATGTTTATTTTAAGAAATTATTAATTTCTAGGAATGCCGTTAATTAAGTTATTTTTGAAAGATATTTATTATCTAGGAATCTTGAATAATTTTGAATCAATTTAATCGTTAACGTAGAATAACGAAAAAGCGAAAGAAAAACTTTAAACTAAACTTAAACCACAGTCTGAAACGCGTGTCATATTATATTATATTTTAAATAACATTTATACCAAAAAGCATGTAAACTACGCCTCAACACCTCCGACTCAGACACTTGGTAATAATACATCAGTACATACTTTTTCTATAAATGAAAGCTATTTTTTCCCTAATAGACATAGCCCTTCTACAAACGTAGACGTCTTGTTTCAAGAGTCTTTGAGCCCAGGTTTGCATCTTTAGAAGTACTTTGCTACAATACAGTAAGCGTACCTGAGACAGAAAGGGCAAAATTAACATCTTCGCCTTAACGTTTCGTTTTGGATCAAGTGCAGGCATTTTCAAATTCAACCGGAGAATAAATTACATGAAAAGATGAAGTCTAAGGGATAAAAATAATCTAAGTAAAGTTAGTTTTGCAACAATTTGATGCGGAAATTGAATCCACTTTACAAAATAGCAGTAAGGTAATGAACGCTATTCACAAACGTAGAAATTTGAGTTTTGGAATATAATGACATGACACTCTCGGATTTATAATAATACTTTTTAACCGACTTCAAAAAAAGGAGGAGGTTATCAATTCGGCCGGTATATTTTTTTTATATGTTATGATGATGGTATATGGTAGATGGTATATGCTTGTATTTAATATGAACAATAAGGATATATTTATAAGAAATAGATAAAACGTCACACGGATCGATACTTGCAATAACATAAAAACAATAGTCGCTCGTTCAAGGACGTCAGCATATATGGAATATTGTATATTCACATCATTGAGATAATATTAATTATGGAGACGACACCGCCTACATCACTTATGTTCCACTCAACATACGTCATGTGACGTATGTTGAGCGGTATTTTTTAATGGTTTTAAAGTGAAACGCATCAAACATGCCTTCGTGTGTGTTACGATATTGCACAAATAATACAAATAATACGGAAAAGTGCAAAGGAATAACTTTCATCGTTAAGTACCTAACTAAATAATAATTTTTAAAACTTAGTTAGAGCAAAAAAATGGCGCACAGATTTTGTTCGTGGTGTCTCCTCCATACGTAGTAATATTATCTCAATGATTCACATGTACTTATTGTTTGTTAACCACAATGTCCCCCTCCCCTCCCCCTCTTGTAGCGTTTTATGAGTTATGGTTTAAATTATGTGTTGTCTGTTTTCGATTGCGTTTTAAAAATGTTTCAAACCCATATTGTAAGAACAATAAAGCTATGAGGTCAGAGGTGTGAAACAAAACATTTAACTGAACCGATTACAATGAAACTTAACACACATATAGATGGTAACTTGGTAACACGTACGTTTTAACCCGGAAATCCCACGGAAACGGGAACTATGCGGGTTTTTCTTTGAAAACGCGGGCGAAGCAGCGGGCGGAAAGCTAGTAGACACTATAGTACCTAAACTAATTCAACATAAATTTATTTTTATCGTCAATATGTATTTTTTCAGTATTGTACGGGAAACGTATAGAAGTATATTCTTATCTTTTTAAGCACAGTTTTTAAGTATTTAGCGCATGAGAAGTACAGTTACAGGTATGGAGTTCGATTTCCTGTTGAAACAAGAAAAACAGTGGCCTAGCAAAATATAGAGCTGGTAACTTACTTTACTCCATAAGTGGACATGAAATTTTCACTATAACATTTTTATATTCCCTAGTACAAATAACATTAAAAATAAATGATTTAGGAAACTGTCGTTTTTAGGAACTTCTGTCAAACTTTTATTAATTTAATAAAAAAATTTCATATTGTACCATGTTTCATAAATAGGTATCATAAAATAACTAGCTTATTGTTTATGCAAAGATAAGTCGTTTTAATATCTACACAAGGTTGAATTTTGATTGACAGTAAACCCTTAAAGCAAATGAACAGACAGGCCAGCGATTATGTGACAAGGGTCACATGATCTAAGAGTACATGAGTGTAAGAATTTTTCTTATTTTGTATTAAATTTTAACGTTATCATTTTAAGACTAAAAAGTGAAGGTCAAAATACTAAAGTTACCAAAATTTTTAACAGGAAATTAAAATACTCCTGCTTATTGCGGGTTAAAAACTTTTTCTTACATCAGATTCTAAAACGTCAAACGTGGTACAATTTTGCCGCGTAACGTCAACGTCTGAAAAAATGCCACAGATAACCTACGAAACAGAAGCTAAAATATTAAATTCTCGACATCTTATGTCGATTTATACGCACTTTTAAGATTTTGCCCTTGACTGTAACGTTCAACCAAGGTATGAAGGAAAAAACATATTTCATGGTCATGTCTTACATATTTTACTGTATTTATAATGCAGTTGACTTAAATCGTTTTTAATAACCAACGCCTGGTTGTTGTTGCACGTCGAATGACATATATTTAATGTGTGTATGTGTGATTGTGTTGAACGTATTTTCTGCACCAATTTGGTAGAGATTCGAGATTTAGGATAATCTTTATCGCAATTGTTTGTTCAAATTTCATATTTAAATATAATTTGTATCAAAATACATCGCCTAAATTTTTCTTCACCGTGTCTTTTCCCGGGTACCACCGGGAGTTAAGTACCAGTATATTAGAATAAATAATTATTATTATCTTTTAATTAAAAAATATGCCTCTTCATAATAACAATTCTTAATACAAAAAACATATAATT
Source organism: Colias philodice (assembly GCF_061535455.1). Classification (NCBI taxonomy): domain Eukaryota; kingdom Metazoa; phylum Arthropoda; class Insecta; order Lepidoptera; family Pieridae; genus Colias; species Colias philodice. Next base: position 10,035,845 of record NC_143092.1, read on the forward strand.
TGTGTTTCAATTCAGTTTTTAGTTCATACCTCTCAGTACCAGATTTCGATTTACCGAGTTCATTGGAAAATTAATAATTATTAAATATAAAATTTTCAATTATAAGTTAGAGAAATCTAAAATGTTATACGATTCGTATTTTTGTTATTGTTGTCTGTAATAAGGTTTAGTTTGATGTGGTTTTAGGTTTCAGGGAATACAATAATTGCTTTTGAGACTTTATTTCATTATTTGTAATTTTATACTTTTAGTACCTATTCGATTCCTGGGTCGAAAAATTGTATTTTTTTTAAATTATTATTAATGTACTTGTTGATAAAATTTTATAGCATTATATAGCGTTATGAGTTAACCATAAAACGATCAATACCGTCGGTTCTCAGTCCATACTAATATTATAGATGCGAAAGTCTGTTTGTCTGTTACGCTTTCACAGCTAAACCACAGCACTGAAAATATATTTTGTTAATTTTGTCAAAATGTATCTACCCCTAGAGAGTAGAGTTGAAATAGGGTATGAAATTTTTTGCTTGTAGTTTTTTTGTATTCGAGGGCAAAACCGCGGCGTACAACTAGTGTTCTTATAAATTCAATTGATAATTATCAAATAAGTTACGCGTTTAGGTCACGGACGGCGCTAAAATACTAAAAACCTTGAAAGTACGCCGTCATCGTAATTGATACGGGTGATTTTGTTTTGAAATTAATTCGTATTAACTATGACTTCTATATGAAAATCAGTTAAATTTTAGTAATACTAAGGAAAAAAAATCGATTTCATATTATTAAACATGATCAGCTCAAAAATGAATTTTTTTTTATAATAAAAACCATAAGGTCAAATCTTGTTTCATAGTATTACATAAATGTATTAATATTCATTGATTCATAATTAATTGGTAGGTATGCATCATGTTAATATTATAGTTTCAAGTTTAACAAGATAATTCTCGTTAGAACTCTTCCAAGTACCGACTTGTGAATTATAGGTACCTCTACCTACCTAGTACCTAGTACCTAGTTACTAGTTTATTATGTAATATTAAATATAGTTTTAATTTATTATTATTTTTCTATATTACTTGTGTTTACTATTAGCACAAATGTTTTAGATTTGTATGTAAAAAAAATATCTCATTTTTCACTCAGTTGTGAAAAAATTACTATTTAAATGGATTTTTTGTAAAAAAAATACGCAATAACAAACTTCACTTTCCTACAGTTAACAAAACATGACCACAGCCCCATAATTTGAATATATCTACGTCACAAACAGGAAAGTGTCCAAGCACGTGCCGGCTAACCAGATTACACACACGCTCAGTGGTGAAAGTTAACAAGAAGGTCACAGGTTACTCCCGCCTTCGTTATTTACTTGAGGACTTTTACTTAGTGTTATTAGTTATTACTTATAGATAGAGTACCTAATCTAATTTTTCCCAATAATAAAATTTGTTATTTTTTTACTTCATAATAATAATGTTTCAGGACAAATAAATGTATTGAAACTTATGACAATAATGTCAATTGGCCGTGACGTCATTATAAAAAAATGTAAATAATAGGTGTGACCTTCGTAACTATTAAAAACATTTTTCAGGCTTACGATAGTATGACGTGACGTCATTATAAAGATATTATTTCATCCATTTATAAGTTACAAAATATTATCATATGCTTTAAAATCTTCGCTATAGGTGTTTCAATAAAATGTATTAGTATTACATACTAGCGACCCGCCCCGGCTTCGCACGGGTGCAATGCTGATACTAAATACACTACAGAAAAATTGTGAACGTTGTATAGGTATAAAAATATAGCGGCCCGCTCCGGCATCGCAATTCGCACGGGTATAAAATACATAGCCGGGCGGCCGCAAACGCTACGTCCCGCAATTTTTAAATCTGTAATATCTTCGAAAATATTCACTTAAATCATGCGGTGTAAAGGGCCATATAGATCTATATTAAATGAACAATGTATCCATGGTATTTAATTGCTTAAGGATTAATGCTGTATTGGTTAAAATCGCTTCGAAAATTAGCCATTATTTGTCGTAAAAAGTAAATGACAAAAAAAGTTATTGTGGGTTATCCATAAGAGATAGACATATACCATCGCGGACTTTTCTGTAGACCTTTTCAATGTGTATAATACTTAGTACATTATTTTGATAAAACTCGTAGGGTTCAGCCTGCGTTTGCAATGTAAGCGGAATAAATGTAATTTTTTACGACATCACATTAGAAACCTCAAAAATAACAGTACTTCTCCACTACTTAATGGATCTTATTATACATATAAACCTTCCTCTTGAATCACTCTATCTATTAAAAAAAACCGCATCAAAATCCGTTGCGTAGTTTCAAAGATTTAAGCGTACAAAGGGACATAGGGACATAGGGACATAGGGACAGGGAAAGCGACTTTGTTTTATACTATGTAGTGATAAACCAAGCAACTTCATACATACGAATAGTATCGATGTACAAAGTACGCAAGTACTTCGATAGGTTTACGAGTCACGTTTTTATTGAATACAACAATGAATCAACCGTGGAGACTGACCTCAAAACATACAAATAAAAAACTTATTTTCATAAACAAATACACGTAATGTGTGCGTAAAACACACCCACACATGTGAACATGTGGTATTTATCAGTTTTCCAAAAAATATAAGCGCAATTAAATATTTCAAATCATTTTTAATTGAAACAAAATTCAAATTGGATTTAACGTGTAACCAATTTTAAATTTTTCTCAATTAAAATCCCGCTTAAATTAAATTACCGCTTATATCAATCCACTCATAACTTGTAACATTATAAAAAAAAACTGGTAATCACTTTATAGACACTGGCAGCCATAAATTATTCACACACAAAAAAATAAAACTGTCACGAACTGTCAAAAATTTGGTGGGAAAATTTGACACTTGACTTTTTTTCGCGCGAACGTCAGGCTACGGCGGGAGAGCGCGGCACACTGCCGAGAAGCGCCTATGTTGTAGGGACCGGACAAACAGCCTACTTTTCGAACAAGCTTTTCAATGGAAAATGTTTACAATATAGGTACAACATAAACTCTTTCCATCGTTTATAAAAAGTTACACAATATACTTTGTATTCAAACGGCTATAATAATTGAAAAGTTGTATTCAATGGACTGACTGAACACTTTACTAAAAGAGATTTTAAAATAAAATGGCGTTGTCATTATAAGAATAAAAGAATAAAAAATGAATGGATTCATTCTTTTGTAACATAAATAATAATTATTAAAAGGACGAAAAATAAGAATATAACATCTAAAACAATCGTGCAGGTTCTGTTGACATACCTTTGGAAAAGTTTTAATCTGATTAGTAGAGAGAGCTTATAAAGTACGAAACAAAGTTCTGTATAATATTAGTGCAAACAATTTTGGCTAAAGCGTCCGAACGAGTTTATTTAGCGATCTAGATTTAATTAGATTAATGTCATAATAAAGTCTGATATTTTAAGCTGATAATACTAAATTGTAGGGGAAGCCATTTTAGGGCGGTTTCCAAAAGTTCATTGAATTCAGATAATTAGGAATATATCATATAGAAAAACAGAAAAATGCTCTATTTACTTTTTTTATGGTCCTAATAATAAATTCTAAAGCTTATTTAAGTCCTAGGATATACAAAATACATTCTCACTTAATTTATTCGACTCTGGATACAAAAGTGGAACTAAATTGAACAGAATTAATCGCGGCTACTGTTTGGAACTAAATAAATCGACCAATTAGAAACAATCGTATTATACTGTCCTTTACTAGAAGCTATATCAAGTGTTTAATTGACAGAGAAACAGACAAAAATAAATGTACTGAGAATAGAAGTTAAAAATAAATAATTGTAATATTTTCATAGATACAATTTATTAAGAATAATCTAATTTAATACGAACATGATAGAGCCTGTTTGATGGCTTAAATGTATCTTATATGAGCTTTTCATAAAACCCAAACACAATGTCTTAGAAAGTTCATTTACCAAGGAAATTAAGCCTCTTTGAAGTATCTTTAAGACTCTCGTGTTTATAAATAAGACTGCAGAATAAATAATAATCAACACCACCTCAACTAAATTAGCTAATAATACAAAACAATTAAAATCAAAATAATAACAATACAAAAACAAGTATCTAAACACAACAACAATAATGTTTCGCTATCAACTTTTTTGTAACATGAGCGTCATTTTGACCTACATTTAAATTTAAAGTATTATTTAAATTCACAAGGAATGCGAATAATTTACGAAACACTTAGTTCAAGATAACAGATTACATTAATTTGTGAATTAATGTTCTGAACCTTAATATCGGTCATTAGTTTAAACATTACCAACGATTTACATAACATTAGCTTCATTACTCTCTGATACTCTGTGACGTAACATTTCCCTCCCTTTCTAAATAGTAAACAGTAATAGAGAGAGCATACATGATGTCGTATAGCAGTATTATTTCCAGTGTGGGAAAGTGATAGCGCTATACAACCTATATAGCGCTGTTGTTATTCCACACTGGAATAAATACTGCTTTAAGACATCACGCTACGCAGGAGAGTGGATACATAGATGTTTGTGTGTGTTGAAACCGATTTTTTGTAAGAGTGATGATGTAAATTAAAATAGCAAGACCAATCTACTTGATAAAATTGTGGCAAGTCCATAGTTTTACTGTTTTACATCACGGATGCTAAACTATAATGAATAGGTATAGTATTTTCCAGAAATAGAAACATAAATTATGTACATACATGATTAAGTCTTTGGTGTATCACGGAAAAATAAGGCTTTGAATCACCGATATATCGTTAGAAGTCTATTTTATAAAATTTATTATACGCACATGAAAATCTGAAAATAGTAGAGTAAATATAGAAAGAAGAAGAAATAGTGCACAAAATGTATGACCCCCTGAACCATATTAAGAAACATACAATCGAAAACTGTCCTTAACTTACATAATAAATTGGTTTAAAAAACAAAAGTTATTAAAATGAACAACAGACCTAAAATTGTAATAGTAAGTATTATAAGTATTGTATAAATTGCTTTGAATTATGTACGTGTGAGGCTATGTGCCATTAAATAAACGTTTTTTCTTTCTTTCTTTCTTTCTTTCTTTCTAATAGCGATTTATCACAAGAAACACGATCTGGGAACAGCGTGGAGTAAATATTTTTGTTTTGAATGTACAAAGTATAAACCTGTTTATTTTTGCTTGTCTAGACCGAAACCTAGCACAACACGTTATTTACGACTTACGTATCATTTATTTTGTTTACAATTATTTTACATGGAAGCATTGAAAATTAATTACGTAATGCGTATATTCATATTTTTATTATTGTTTTTCTAAACAGAAATACTTACCTAAATACCTAAATGTGTACCTATTACCCATGGACGTATAAAAAAAGACGGACGCCGTATTACGAACAAACAACGTGAAGCCACCATAGTAAGCTAGCGATCGTGTAAAGACAATAAACACGCACACACTCTCACCATAGTAAGCTAGTCGGCCGCCATTACGTCGTGAACTACCGACTGATTAACTGCGTCACTGTTTCACAAAAAATATTTAAAATGCCGTCTTGCGTGGTTAAATGGTGTCGCAACAGTACAATTTTAAATAACAAAACACGAGGGATTACATTCCACAGGGAAGCAAGTTATTTCTTTTATGTTTTAATGCCAAAATTATTACGGCAAAATTTATAGAAAAAAATACAGCCGCCATTGTCAACAGGACAGCTGTTGCCATGGCAACATGGCACACACACATGGATGTTTCGCCGCCATTACTAGGCTTCACTCAATGTTTAGGCGATATACCGTCCGTCTTTTTTTATACGTCCATGCTATTACCTATATCATATTTATGTTTATCAAAAAAATTGTCAGATTTCTTTGAATTCAGTTAAATTAATACTGAGATGAAAGCTGACAGATAAACATAAAATAACTCCGATAAAAAACAAAACTCCAAATTTATATGCAAAAGCGAGCAATAGATTGAAAATAGCCGATAAAGAAGAATACGATAAAACTCTACAAACTAATGCAAATATTCATATTATTACCATACGAAAACAAATTTAAAAAAGTCGCATCATACAGTAACAAAGCCACAGACAATTTAATAGAAAAAAGCATAGATTTCTAGAATCTGTTTTGTAAAAATACCAAATATATGTGCATAAATTATGTATGTTTGCTTTATCGATAAAAATATGTAAGTTTACTGAGTTTTTATTCTACGGCTATAATCCTACTAATATTATAAATGCGAAAGTTTGTGAGGATATGTATGTGTGTGTTTGTTACTCTTTCACGCAAATACTACTGAACCGATTACATTGAAATTTAGCACACACATAAAGGGGAACTTGGATTAACACATTATCCCGGTTTTATCCCGGAAATCCCACGGGAACGGGAACTATGCTAATTTTTAAAACGCGGGCGAAGCTGCGGGCAGAAAGCTAGTATTTGGATACTTTTATAGGTCAAAGTACTTGATATCTTATGTTGGACGCGGTTTTAAAAGTTTTGACGGATCTAGAGCATGTTTCGCGAGTTGGCGGTATGTTATGACATTAATGTATAAAACTAGGATTTGTTTAAAGTTCAAATATAGAAAGATTTATACGTTATAAAATTAAGTTTTATTTATTTATTTATTTATTTATTAGAAATACCAACGTTTGTTTACATTGTTTCATTAATTATTAATTACAGACTTATTGTATTCTTCTAAATGTAACAAACAATTATAGGTATTCACAACATGCAAATATAAATTACACAAACTGACAATTTTTAATTGTAAACTCAACAGCGAGAAGAGAAAAAACAACATTACATTATAAAGAGAACAAAGGAAAATGTATATAATAAAAACAATAAATAGTTGCGTCTCATTACTAACACATAACTATAATAAATTGCTATTTTGGTGTTAGAACATAAGGCTAAGAACATAATATAATTTTTAATAACTATGACTACATGCTATCCATTAAGCTTACATACAAACAATTTACGAACAGTTCGGAGAGAGGTATTATTAATATCAATGATATCACCATATTTATTTACCATCTTGCACAGTCTTGGAATAGGAGAGTTGGCTCCGAACTTACACCTACGGACTGGTGGAACAAGTGGATCAATTTGCTTTCGGGGATACCTACTAGGGACACGAAAATTTACTTTATTCAAAAGTTGAGGGCAATCAATTTTATTATTTAACAATTTTAATGCAAAAATAAGATCGATTAAAATTTGCCGTTCCTCTAAAGAAGTCATTTTGAAAAATTCCAGTCTATTAGTATAGGAACGCAAACTATTTCTTGATAGTCCGTTTGAATAAATTAAATGCCAAATAAATCTTTTTTGAATTCGCTCTATTCTTAACATGTGTCGACACACAGGTGGTTTGGAGACCTCACTATGCGACCATAGTGAGGTCTCCAAACCACCGATCCGTATTCCAAAATGCTTCGTACTAATGAGTTGTATAGCGAAATTTTTAAGTTATTATCCCGAAATACTTTTATATTTCTAATTAAAAATCCTAGCATTTTATATGCCCGGGAGGTAATGCACTCTATATGAGGAACGAAAGTTAACTTAGCATCAAAAACAATGCCCAGATCTTTAACTTGGTTCAGTCTTTGAAGAGAAGTGCCATTGATACTATATGTGTACGCGACGTTAGTGCTTTTTCGTGAAAAAGTAATAAAGTGGCACTTATCTGAATTCAATTCCATGCCATTATTTTGGCACCAAGAAGCAATGCTCTCGAGATCTGATTGAAGTCTGATACAGTCTTCTATTGAATTAATTTCTTTAGATATTTTCAGATCATCGGCATATAGATAAGATTTCGATGATTTCACGGTAGTGACGATATCGTTAATGAAAAAGTTGAAAAGAAGAGGCCCTAAATGAGAGCCCTGTGGAACACCAGACGTAATTCTTTTAGAAGATGAATTGAATCCATTGACCACCACAAAAAAATTGCGACTAGATAAATATGATCTAAACCATTCCAAAAATATGTTGGATATACCGTAAGCTGACAGTTTGGCAACCAATACACTATGACTAACCCGGTCGAAAGCCTTACTGAAGTCAAGTTCTTGTTTATTAAATAATATTATTTATTTATAGTACAACCAGTGTTAGCTATTATTAAGTATTTTGTGGTACAACATGTAGGTATCTTACAAAGAAAATTAATACATATAAGACTATGTATTTGTGAAAAAAATTTCAACATAACTGTAAAAGAACGATTTTCACAGCATTTTCAATTTGCCTAGTAAAATATTATGAAATACTATTAAGACAATTTCCGTGATAATCTCCTAAACGTAATACTTATTTGAAATCCTAATTTTGAATCTTATAAAGGAAATGAACTCTCTACATTTTCCCGGCGTGCGAATCATTTTACGTCAAACCGTCATTGCCACTATTAACGTCAAGTCACAGGCTATAACAAACATACATATATAAACAATGTTCTATAATATAATTCAAAGAATAACTAATGCGTAATTTCTGCATTTGTCTAAACAATGAAAATGCGAAATTGTTTTTTAAAATACTTATGATTCCTAAACCATTTTTATAAACTGTATTTTTTATTATATAAAAGTATTTTCTATCAAAAACATAGGTCTGAAACGTAATATTTTTCAATAAATTGATTACCAATCCAGATATAAAACACTACAACTTGCCACAAATTTAATATTTCAAACAAGCACCGCATAATTTTAATTAAAATTAAAAACGCGAGTTCATTTAATACTAATTAAGAGTGTATCCGGGAACGAAACAAATTCGCATATACCGAAGAGGTTATAAAAACTCAGCAAGCGGTCGGTGTCGAAATTATATTTAATTTTTAATTCCTGTAGCAACCACTTGTGCAGGAAAACTTGTATGGGCTCTGGAAAAGCTTTTTCTTTAACTGGTTTATTTCAAAACAGGATTTCCTCAACTTTTTCAGTTCATGGACACGGAATATAAAGTGTATATAAAATGGGCAAGATTTGTTATCCAAAGATTTATCGAAGGCAGAAACTTTTAATGGCAGACACAGCGTAAAACAGATGCTCATTTATAAAATAGTTTCTTGATTAATACGTGTTTTGTCTCTTTCACTTTTTATTTGACCTAAGCAAGAACAAAGGAAATTTATCATTATTCTGATTAAAAAGTTTATGACTCAAAGAATACGAACATAAATAGTGTTCGAACCCATTTCTGAAAACAGAAGTGTTTTATTCAGTTTTATTCAACACCGACTAAATGGCCTGGCCTATATCGTGGCCAATATCATTAGGGAATAACGTAGTTTTATACTGTTCATGAAATATATATTTAATCGGTCTAGTAGGTTTGAGTATAATTGTTAGAAACATTAAATTATATCAACATACAAATTATCTTCACAATATTACCTACCACATATTACGGGCCGGGTTCACCGCTTGCACCGCTTTTCACCGCGCTACTTTTTTCTGTAAATTTGCATAAGCATTGTCTTTTTAACTGACGGATAAACTAAACAGAACATATCAAGAGGCTGTGAAGCCGACCCTTAGATATTCAACATCTCTGAAACATATTTTGACCTAATCGAGTGGATTCGAGAATCCTTTGAGCAATATCACCTTTCATAACAAAAGCAGGTTTCAGGTGTCCATTGACCAGTGTACTATTTCGGCTACATATTGTACGAGATTGTTGGCCTTTGGAAATCGAGATAACAATATGTGTTTCAGTGATTAGAGAAATAGGATCAAAATACAACAGCGACATTGGTTTCTGATTCATGATTACCTATAGGTATATTTTAGCAAGGCTATTGATTTTAAAAGCGGGGTTTGTTTAACCTGATAGTTAAATATGTAATTGTATAATTTGACCATTAAAAAGCACTTAGATATAAGATGAAAGGAGATTTTTTTTCAAACATATTATATTATGCATAATACGAAAATAGCATAACATAACTTCACTAATAACATTTTTAATTATAGATATAGAAAATACGCATAAAATAAAAAAAAACAAAGTAATAACTAAATTCAAATGTGTATAACCCCACCTTTGAGTCAAGTCGAATAAAGAGATTTCACTTTTTAAATTTCAACAAAAATTTTCCTCAAAGAAACAAATATGAAACAACCCATTAAAAGTACCATTAAAAATTAAACTTTATACGCACTTTTCGGCAGCCATTTTGCCGGCGTGGCGTTGAGCAATATTTTTTTAAAATCCTAAACAAATAAAGTTTTTTTCACAAAAGTCGCTTTCACAACTCGTGTACTGAAGATACAATTGTTTCTGAGTGAAATATTCAGCTGAATGAAAAAGGCTGTATTTAAATTTTACTTTGATTAAAATAATATATTACGCGTCGTTATTAATTATTATGAACAAAAATACGGTATTTTCATTGTATTATGATAACTGCGTAGCTAAGATGTTTTTTGACGTGACAACGTCCTATAATTCGATAGAGCCGGTTGCACGCACGAAAAAACATGACTCATGCGGCGTTACCTCGCTCTGAGGCGTTCTATAGGCTTGAAGTGCAAGCGAGAGCGCGGAACGAGCGACAAAGAAGCACAATCGTATGTTGTCACGTTCAAATATCGTCAGTAAACCGACTTTACAGACAACCATTTTTTTATATATTATCATATGTTTCGTCTTCTCCTTGATATAACAATAGCGAGGAAGAGATAAATCTTAATATAGACACAATAATATATATAATTGCTCTAATTCGTAGCTCGAAATCGTTTCACGGTTTTGGTGATTCTATGGCTCTAAGTATAGACATAAAGTCTACCAACAGATAAATGGAGATTAGAAAGAAGAAGTGTGGTTCCTGATTTGTTTTAGAGCATACGTACCACTGCATTTCTCCCACTTTAACTCCACTACAAACAAGAGACTCATGTGTATACGCATAACGAATACAAACTAAGTATATATATACACTTCGAGAGCTACCTATTGGTCAAGCAATATATTATTTTCTTTCTGTTTGCGAGTGTAATTTTTGTTGATATACAGGTTGATATATTATGATCGTTTTCAAATATGAGCAGCGCCTGTCCCGCCCACAATGCCCTTCTAGCATCTCTCTTCTGTTCTTTGCCCTCAACAAATTGCACTCTAGAACACTGTGTGGATAAAAAGACGTGTGGCACTCGGCGACTGCCGCGGTAAAGCTATTGCATGCTATGCCTTTAAGCCACACCTCCGCGCCCGTCGGAGTGGGGAGCGTGAGGTTTTTCGTAACTAAATTTCTGGATTCGGTCTCCGCGCTCAAGGCCCGCGATAGAAGCTATGCGATAGCTTAAAAATATATGAAAACACCTGAAAGAACTAACTACAACTAACCTGGTACTTCCGAATGGACTCGATGTGTTCCTTGGTGACGTCATGCGCGGGGGGGCGAGGGGGTGCGTCCCGCGGCACCTCGCGCGGCGGTACTGCGGGCGCTATGCCTTTGGTCGTGCCGTTTAGTTGCTACAGGAAATAATATAATTAAATAGGAGTACATTTTTAGGTAATTAAATCTTTTTACTCGAGTACAACGTACATAAGTGAAACTGGGTTCTTCTACTAGCAACAGAAGGAGGATTTATAAATATACAAGTTATATGCCAGAGCCGTTGGAGCTGTTTGTATCCAGATTCTAATGAAATTAAGCACTGATAGATTGTATTCTACAAAAGCAGGTAAGTTGCTAGGTTCGATTCCTGGTGGTAACGAAAAGTATAGGTCTGGCAAAATAGTGCTGCACACCTACTTGTTCGTAAAGAAAATGGATCAGTGAAACAGAATTTATATTGGCTATATTTTCCCGCAAATGTAATTTAATACTAAAATATTACCAGAAAACAGTCAACTAGTTTGTTATTCTAATATAAACAAATAATTATCTTAAAATACATTAAATATGAATAACCTTCCATAAAATAAATACCATATTAATGTTACCCTGATAATCAAAAAAATATTTTTTCTTGCATATCATGCATTTCTCAACACTCAAACCAGTCAGTCAAACCCCTTTATCGAGCACAAAATATTCTGATCATGCTATACATATATATACGTACATTCTCAGACCCATTAGCCTAAAATAATACAATACAATAGTAGAGATTTGAAAATTGAGAAGATTGTCGTACCATACATCTATCTTCCTTATAAATAATTTTATCACTATTTGAAATAAAAATTTCAACAAATTACTTAAATATAAACATATTGAACTTTAACGTTTCTTGTCCTTTAAATAATGACACCACATTATAATAATAAATCAGTAAGAGAAAGCCAAGCTAAAGCCCTTTGTAAATAATTTTGTTTCAGCTTATTTCGCGCAGCGACATCTAGTATGTAAAGCAAGAAGTAAAACTGAGGACACTATGGATTGAAAATCTTCAATTCATTTATGAATGTATTGTTTACTTTTAAATCAATTTTCCTCATATCGGAATCATAGGTAGCATGTTGTTTCCGTATATTAATGCATATTCGTAAAATATGTTTTCGTAAAATATGTGAGTTTAGACCACCTGAGCGATTTTAGTGTAAATATATAGATGATCAAATAGTTTAACCACGTTTTTTCTGTATTACTATACTATGTACTTATTTTATTCTATACCTAATATACCTTTACAATTTTGGGCACACGCAATTATTATTATTTTGCCCTTTACATAGGTCTATTCAGACCACATTCACTCTTCCGTACAGTTTACTATAAAGTTTAAATCACTAATACAGAAAAAAATGTCAATCCCTGTTATAATATGGTCTCATTAAAAGAAAAACTGGACCCAAATAGCGTTTATTCCCATTTTGAAGTGTCAGTTGATGCCCTGAAAACCAAAAAGCATATGTACATACATATATATAGGATAGAAAGAGCGTTCGTGCAAAGTGTGTTCAATGATGATGGTAAATTATATGACTTAATATTAATATACAGGGTGTTTTTTCTTAGAGTGCATATATTCCACATGACCATGAGGAAGTCGGACGTCGGTGTGTTATTACTTATTATTTTATGTAACACTGCATATGAAATATGAATGAAAATTTAATAAAAAACAATAAATACAACAAAAAAGTTCAATTTTATTATTCATGCGTGAATGAAAAGGTTAAAATTATATCATTCACTTTTAAATTATATTCAAACAACAACAGTAAATAATTACTATACAAGTGATTTTACATACCTAGTTTTAATTTTTATTAGCAGAATCTCATAAAAATCTTCTCAGAAAAAACACCCTGTATAATAAATTAAAAATAACCAAGTAAACGACCTCGTCTGGTGCAATCAATTGTTAATTATTCTTTCAGGAAAGCCCATATAAAACACTGTCCATGTTAAAGTTAAAAATACCTTGGCCTTGTATGCATTTTTATAATAGGTTTAAAACCGTAAAATCTGTAAAAATCTAGCAATGTTACTGTTCTACAAGACTTTTATAAAATTTTAGTATTAATTATTGTGTCTTTATGAACACGTGTTATCCAAATTATATTTTTATAGTTTAGTCTCAAAATTAAAATCTTTAATTGGTTAAAATGTCAATCATTGACGATTATCTGAATTATTAAAACATAGAGGTTAAGAATGATTAATAAATCGATTTCAAATTCATTAAAAAAGCCTCATTTCTATACGTTCAAAAATATAATTTGTTAAACACTCGGTTTAGTAAAGGTAAAGACGCCATTTTAATAAATAGATAATTATATCGGAGTTTAAAACTGTTATAAATATTCTATTCTTTAGGATTGATGCAAAAATATACAGTGATATTTTATCTTGGTTGTGTTTGATGTAAGTCCCATAAATTAAGTTAGTTTTCTAATACAAATTATGCGCATGCGCATGCATTTACATAATTTTTAGTGGAATTTTTCTTCTTTATCACAAAGTTAATGAATTCAAAATCAAAAAGCGTATCTTTGTATTGCAATCATACTATTTAATGTTAGTAGAAAAAAAAATGTTGTTTATTTTGACTACCAAAGACAAGATAATTGTATAAAGCAACGAAGAATAATACTTTAATCGATAACAATATTTATAAAAGAATGCAAAAATACGCTTTGAATTTTTCCTCAGTTGACCTCCCTAAATATTACTAACTCATCCGATTGAAATGTTAGTCCCAAAACTATCTAAATTTCCCGTACCAAACCTTATCTACCCAATGATCCAACACCAATGACAATGAAGTGCAGTGCGTTACCTGAAACACCACGCTCTTTCTATCCGTACTGGGGTATTTGGGGGTCGTTTTCACGATCTGCACAAAGTTATCCGGGACATCCACCGCCACTTCTCGCCCCAACAGCACTGGGGTGGTATCATACCCCGGGGGCAGTTTGTACGATGCGTATAGAGCCTCTCTAATTAGGACAGTGTCCGTTCTCGTCGAGTATGTGACCCCCTCCCTGCAATCTAGCAACGAGTCGTCTCCGTTCGAAATCAAAAGCTGGATTTTATGGTCGCTCAAATTATGCGTTACGTTCGACGCAACTGAATGGCTATCAGAGAGCATATCGCACTTCGTCGTCGTCGTCTCTGAGGAGTTCTTGCTTTTCTTGCTGCCGAAGCTGATTGAATCCGAACTTTGTGGCAGGGAGAGGAGTTCGGAGTTGTTTTTGAAGCTGCCAGAGCCAGAACTCGGGTTAGACGTGTTCATGCTTTGCAGGACGCTCTGTTTGCTCGCGTAGCTCGTGTTTGAGCCGCCTGAGGACAACAGCGGCTCTTCGTCGCGGGAGCGGGCGCGTACCTGCGGGGGGCGCGGCGGCGGGTAGCGGGGGGGCGTTTTGTTCCGCGCGATGAAACTGTCCGGTACGTCCACCGCCATCTCGCGGTGAGGTCCTGGAAGGTGATGTTGTTGGTTAGTTCTTATTGAATTAAAATTATTATCAACTATAGATAAGTAAAGTAATGCGCTTATTATTATTGATGACAAATAAAACTCAGTAATATAATAAGTTGGAATTCAGTATACTTAGTATGTGATGTACTATTTAAAACTCTGTTAATTTGAAACTCTGTTAATTTGAAACTTATTGTTACAAAGCATGAATATTGAATAATATACATATTATACATAACATTAAAAAAAAATTAAAAAGTACATCTGATGAGAGAGACACGAGTAATAATGTGAATTCCAAAGAAAACTAGTTAAATTCGTAAAAAAAGTACATGTTGATAGCTTTTACTCATGAAGATAATTTTCATTGAATTATTGCTTTCGTCGTTATCAATAATTAACTAAAACATAAAAAGTAATTCTACCAATTACAATTTGGTTTCGGTTACTCTGTTGATAAACCTAACCTAAATTTGATAAAATTTTTATAACGTAAAATAAAATACGAAAAAACCTCTACAAATAATAATCGTACAAAATCCAAGGTTCGCTAAATTAAATGACCTAAATAATTAAGAAATCCAAACAATACTGTTCCTATTTTTTGTTCAACATGAAGGCCATCTGAACCACGACGTCTATTTATCAAATTATTTCACGGTACTTTACGTCAGCAAATAATTTACTGAAAACCGCTCCATTTCGGTACTTAAATAGATTTTCACTTTTACTTTACTTTTAAAAACATTACTGAAGATCATCTGCGATTAAATTATTGTTTTTGTAGTAGAATAAATTAGTTTCATTCATTATTAATGTATGGATCTTATAATCTGTATACAGCACCAAAATGAAATATGTACATACATAAATAAATATAACATATTATATCATTAAAAAAGTAATATAACTCAAGCAATATTTCTCAAACTGAAACTCACTTTTTAGAATATATAAAAATATGTAATAATATGTCCCGCGACAGTTCTGCCAAAAACTAAAGGCGTGTACAACCTATCAACAGTACCAAAGTTCCACCGCTAGATGGCGGTGTTCTTAATAAATAATTATTTTTAAACGAAATGGTCAGAACCGCCTTCAAATGGTCAGAATTCGACAAAATTTAAATGGGATCAACCGAAAGGTAAGGTAGTAAGCTTACAAAGAATATAATAAAAAATTCTGAGGTAACAAATCCAAAAAAATACAGTCGAACCTCCTCCTTTGAGTCGGTTGAAACGGAACTTTGTAACGAGTGTTGTAATTAAATAAATAAATATTATCCACATACCGGTGTCTGAAGAGAGTGACAGCATGGTAAGCATATCTGGCCCGTCATCCGGCGGCGGTCGTTTCTCCTCGTCAGCGCCGACCACCACGATACTGGAGCCCGACCGGCGGCGCGGTCTGGAATTGAACACGTGGAAATTAGTATGTGTAGTAGTATAATGGTCCATGTACTTAGTAATGTAGTTAATAATGGCCAAACAATTAGTTAGGGTCCAGGTAAAATACATAGTTTATAAGTAATGTGTGAATAGTGCTGGTACAATTAAAAAGGATTGTAAATAATGTAGGGTAGATTGAAAGTTCTTTTAATAGTTTTATAGGAACAGTAATCTACATACTATTACGTCGTTTTTAACCTTTATTATTTCAAAAATTGCGAACTTAATTAAAAATGCACTGTCCCAACTCCCATTATAAAGATCATGTCTGGTAGTTCTGACTTATTAACCTACTCCAGGACTAGGAAATAGTGTCATAAGGTATGTAGAACATTCATGGGATGATAGTCACAAACAAAGCCACGGACAGTAGCTAGTACATCAATATAACGAGATAGGCTAAGGCTAGTAACAGACGCGGCAGTGCGTGTCGTCACGCAGTGTGCACACCGCTTTATATAACGGCTTTGAATTTAAAATTCCTCCTGTTATATTGTTATGGATGTATAGGATTTATTTACTATGCTATTACATAATTATTATACGTACACATACGTACATACATCGTAGGTACATGGTGATTAAGCTCATTATTTTTATAGACGTAATTTTTTCAACGTCACGATTTGCGATAACTATAGTATTGTTTGAAATTAGTTCCGTAGAAGGTAAAACGTTAACCATAATTTCGGATAACAATTACTTAGTAATTGTACGCATTTATTAGTAGGTACATATTTTACAACTTAAATATCCCGATGTTTTAATGCTTTTTACGATGAAAAATATTCAACAAAGTACAATAATTTATAGCACTGAATTAATATTGAATCTCTTTGACCCATAATTTGAAGCAAGCTTCAAATTATTATAAACATTAACTTCCTTTGATAACTATAACAACAGTAATAATTCCCCGCCACAGTCTCTAAATTAGGCATCATAATTATCCCAAAAAAGCTCATTTTCAGCGCACAAAGTATGTAGATCGCAGAGCAGTGTCAAACGAAGCGAATGATTGCGGCCTAAGTACGGCGGGGCTCATGTTTATTTCCACCCGTAGCCAGCCGGAGCAGCGATGGAATGAATACAACGGGGTAAAGTCGTGAGCGATACGCGATTTGGATTTTTAATATTTTGATACGTATATCGTATTGTATTCGTAGTTTAAATACGAGTACATTTGGTAAGTAGTAGGAATGTTGTATCAAAGTCCATGCTCTTCGGTTCATACGCAGCGATGGTCTTTTTAATTTGATTGAAAAAAAAAGAACTAGACTGTGAAAGGATTCATAATAATTAATAACATTTGAAAATGGAAATTATATGTACTAGTTTTCTACTATCACACGGATTTTCAAAACTAAAATAACTAAACATAATAGAAAAACTTAATAATTGATTCAATTAGCTTAAAAAAATCCAACTCTTAGTTTTAAATAGTGTGAAATAAATAAAACCGCTATCGCTTATAACTTATGTCGCTCATTTTCATACGAAGTATTCCAATTTCGGCGTCGCATGTACGTAAAATAAAATCTTGGCTAGCGTGACCATGCTTTAGGGACTATTTTGGTTTGCTTTTATCCAATAAAACGAACAGGAGTAAATGCAAATGCAGCCAATGCAATAGGTAACCCATTGCAGAAATATCTGTAATGGGTTTTTCTTATTTTTTAACGAAAAGTAAGTAATTTTTTCTCGCAATAACGGACTAGTCGGGTCTGTAGTGAAACAAGAACAGAGAAATTAGAAATTAAAGTTCATGTTAATGGTTATATCGCTTACCAATACCTATAGCGTAATAAAAATATATGGCGCAAGCTCGTTTGCCGACTTATATATAAAAAAAAAATATGGTAGGTACTTATTTTTGCATTGTCATTGACCCTTACAAATGCGGAAGAACTGGTTATCATCTATATTTCAATAAGGATTTTTATAATTTCATATGTATCGCAAACAAGTGTAGCTGTTTACTTTAACAAGTGTATGTTATGCTTCTACAAATATTACAAATGAAGATATTATTATAATAGACCATGATTAATAATCAAACATTAAACCAGAGACAGACGTATGTATTTTATATTTACTTTTGTCGTTAATACAATATTTTATGTTACTTTTTTTATAAATAATTTCATGTAAATTGTGACATCACAATCCATACTAATAATATTATAAATGCGAAAGTAACTCTGTCTGTCTGTCTGTTACTCAATCACGCCTAAACTACTGAACCAATTTTCATGAAAATTGGTATGGAGATATTTTGATACCCGAGAAAGGACATAGGCTACTTTTTATCCCGGGAAAATGACACAATTCCGGAAATCCCACGGGAACGGGAACTATGCGGGTTTTTCTTAAACTGCGCGGGCGAAACCGCGGGCGGAAACCTAGTATAACAATAAACCACAAATCAGCCGTGGTACTTGGTAGTGATCTACATTTGTAAATATTGCAAGCTCTGACGTCATACCAGACGTCAATTGCAGTAACTTATGCATCACTAGTTAAAACTATAATATTTTTCCACAAATCACAGTACAAAGCTCATGGAAGGAATATTTTCCTAACAAAAAATCACAACGCACGAGGATTTTCACGCAAAAATAATAATTAAAAATGCAAAACTTAAAATAATTTCCATTGTTCCGAATATGTATTTATACAACATTAATCAACTATTCATACTTTTTATTCGCATATTTTGTTCCATATTCATCAGTTACATAGGTATAATGAAGCCAAGAGAAATAGCCACCCTACAGCTTAAAATAATTTGCGGATCAAGGGCTTTCCGTCCCAGATTACTAGTCATTTGAACGGGCTACACTTGGAGACATCTTTAGTATACTTGGACGCGTCTGGCGTTTATCCACATGCTAATAATAATAAAAATTAGGAAATACAGCCTTTATATAATCTTTAATGAACATTTAAAGTATTGACCCTTTATATGTTTAGGATTGGTCAAAAATCTTGAACGATAAAGTTGGATTAAAAGATGTTGAGACTTTTAGCACATAAAAAAATATATTATTGAATCAGTATACGAACATTATTGAATCAGGGCAACGAGGTACAGAGGTATGTTAATAGAAACAACGTAGTAATAATATAATTAGTATTCTGTTAACACCTACCTCACAAGGAGGTAGTTAAATACCTTCCCACTTATGTCCCTATTTATCGGTATCTAAAAATAGAAACATACGTTATAATGTACCTAAGCCAAACATAAAATAAAATATTGGTCGATTGTGTAATGTAATATCACTACATAGTTATAACCTTAGATCATTAAGTAATGGATGGAGTACGCTGGCAAATGTTCTAACTAAACTTTCTGCTGATTTTGGTGCGGGGAGGGCAACTCACACTATTGAAACACAATCACACATTCTCAAAAATAATTTGTGCCACGAAAGTCGTAAAAATTTACGACCTTTTAAGCGACGAGTTTTTAAATTCAACTCTATCCCTAAGTTCATAAAGATTAAATTTGTATTTCATTCCAAGTTGTCTCGTGGGGAGTGTGGTTCAATATCGCGTTCTAAATTCAACTTTATAACTTAGATCATAAAGTTTAAATTTGTATTTCTTTAAAAGATAGTCTCGTAAGGAATGCGGTTCATTATGGCGTTTTAAATTCAACCTTCTCTCTTAGTAGATAAAGATTAAATTTGTATATTTTCTTTCCATGATAGTCTCGTCTCTTTCTCTCTCGAAACATGACTCGATTATTTGTTTTCATAATTCATCATCATATCGCTAAACGATACATCGACGATTATTAGAAATTGCATTTAATTAGAAATGTACGTTAAAAAATAAAAAAATATACACAAATTAAAGGTTATTCCATCTTTTTTAATATTCGACATGTTTGAATTGCTTCTGCAAGACTTGACAGTGCAAAACGGCATTTTTAGCGGAGCACTCGCAGACGTCCTTTCGATGTTTTACGAATACGCAGAGTGTTTGTAATCGATTACGCAAGTAGTTTTTATGAAAGCATAAGATTTTTCGATTCGAATAATCTTATACCTCAGCAAAAGGGGAAACGCCTGCGAGTGTTATCCATTACTCTGATGATCTAAGGTTATAACTTATAATACAAAGTCGCTTTCTCTGTCCCTATGTCTGCTGAAATCTTTAAAACTACGCAAACGCAACGGATTTTGATGCGGTTTTTTTTTAATAGATAGAGTGATTCAAGAGGAAGGTTTTAGTATATAATTTATTATGTTTTAGACAAAGCGGGCGAAGCCGCGGGCGGTAAGCTAGTAATACGATAAACATACAAATGCAATTTCCTAGTACAGTAAAATAAATGTTTATAGAGACTTACTTACATTTTTCTAAACGTATATTTTCTTGCTCTCATACATAACCGATTTTAGTTATAATGCGATTTATAATGAAACCCAGTTTTTTGTATTGTACTTCCTAAAAACTTGTTGCTTATTTCTTCAGTGTTTATAATCTTCTTATATATATAAAAATGAATCGCAAAATGTGTTGGTAAGCGCATAACTCGAGAACGGCTGAACCGATTTCGATAATTCTTTTTTTATTATATTCCTTGAAGTACGAGGATGGTTCTTATGTAGAGAAAACGTAAACATGTACCACGGACGAAGCCGGGGCGGACCGCTAGTATCTTATAATAATACTTTTCGCTAATTATATAGATAAAGCTATCATAATATCTTCAATTTCATCGGTGTTTACTGTTTATATACTTATTATGTAAATGAAACTATCTTATTACGCCTAAAATTAAAAATAATTCATCTTACAACGAGTACCCACGTAAAGTAAACTGTGTTTAATTTGTGTTCGGTCAATATTTTCGTTTTCCATACCTAAATAGATTCATCCTTGATTCATCTTAAGTATCAACATAATCTTGAAGAAGGTTCGGCTACATTTCATCGCAAAAATAAAAGTTGAAGAGTGTGAAATAGAGAATAGAAACTTATATGGCAGTAAGAAATGGTGTAACATAACAATAATATCCTGGCTATGAACACACTTATTTTATCTGGCTGAAACTAAAACATTTATTTTAAGTTTTAACCATCAGGAATGAAAATCTACCGGGTACGGGCGTTTGTCCACTACAAGGAATTTTACGGTCCGGCATTCCGATTTTTTACGGTCCGGTATGGCACGCAATTAATCTAAATACTAGCTTGTGCACTATACGTAATTTTACTGTCCGACATTTTACTTTTCCCTATTCCGGATGGTTTTTTGAGTTTACGAGTCGCTGTAGGTATAATAATTGTTTTCGAGTGCCCACTTGCTTGGATTTTACTCTTTTTATTGCATATGCCAACTGAAAGCAAGCTCTTGTTTTACTTTGTTTTAGCTGGCAATGAGATTTGAGAAGTCGGTATTGTTATTTTATATACATTGACCAAGCATTGACCTATAATTATTATCTAAGTAAGTGTTGGTAAGTTAAAGTTCAAGTGGGAATAGATTTAGCTCCTCGTCACCGATTAAAATAAATAAGTGAAACACGCATTTTGAATCTCTTACGGAACTTTACTTTTTATTATAACGAAGTAATATAATATTTCACCTTCTATATTTTTACTCGTTTCTTGTAAAATGCGAAAACAATCATTTATGATAGCATTATACCGCCATCCTCCTTGAGCTGTACCGCACTGATCCGAGTAAAGACGGACAGGTGCACAAGCAATTCATCGGTTTTTTCATGCCACACCGGACCGTAAAAAATCGGAATGCCGGACGGTAAAATTCCTTGTAGTGCACAAGCGCCCTACTTCCAGTGAACAGAGTCTTGAAATTTAGTTAAGACAACGTCCAATACGCACAGATAAAGGAAAAAATGCTAAGAGCATAAATTTAATGTTATAACAATAAAAAGAGGTTTGTTCCGTGCCTTCGACTCGCACTTGGCTTTATTTAATCGATGTTTAATTTATCGTGTTGTTTCTTACTTGCTCATGTCGAACAACTTAAAATTAAAAGAGATATAATACGGGGGATATTAATCAATGTCAAGTTATTATTAAAAGTGGGGCTAAAGATATGAGATGATGAGTCAGGTGTTTTCCTTTTATATTTTATCAACCGACTTCCAAAAGAGGAGGATATAACTTCAACATTTTTTTTGTACTTTTTTACGCGATTATCTTCTATACTTATAATAAATCTGTAGAGAGGCCAATTCTGTACATGAAATATATTTAAAAAAAAACTATGAAGGGGTGATAAGGGATCGCTACTGATGCCAAAAATGCAATCAGTAAAATTTTTGTCTGTCTGTCTGTCTGTCTGTCTGTCTGTCTGTCTGTCTGTCTGTATATTCGTTATAGAAACAAAAACTACACGACGGATTTTAACGAAATTTGGCACAATTATTCTTCATACTCCTGGGCAGGTTATAGTAAAAGAATCATGTAAATTGGTGTAGAAACACCAAAGTTATACATGAAATACGCTATAAGTCATCGCGCGTGAATTACATGCCATAAGGATTATTTTTGTGTATCAGTTGCCGCGTTCGACGCGCTTCGCGGCGGGAGCTATAAAAAGGCGGCGGGTCCGCACCCGTTTCGCGTTGTCACGGCATCACGTGTGAACGGCTGAACCGATTTCGATATTTCTTTTCTATTATATTCCTTGAAGTACGAGGATGGTTCTTATGTAGAGAAAACGTAAATATGTACCACGGGCGACGCCGGGGCGGACCGCTAGTTATAACAATAATAATGTGTCATAGTGTTTGTTTTTGGTTCGAAATTAAAAAAAAATACACTTTCGGACGTTCGTAATTAGTTATTTACCATTTCTTTCAATTCATACAAGCACGTATAGTTTTTGAGTCTTATATTGTTGTTTATTATAAAAAAAAATAGATTTACTACAATGTAATGATCGCGTGTTTCCCGCCATTTTTCAAGTGTCTCGTCTCAGATCAGCGATTGTAAACAAAACAGCTAGGATAGTAATATTAATGTAGCGTAACTATAGGGTGGGTTGGGTAAGGCTTGAACTGGCAGAGGTTTAATTTATTATATGAATATTTTTATCGAAATTTTACGTGCTTCGTTTGAGGTTTGTATCATGCACATAATTTATCTATAGGTAGTCAATTTTCTTTTAATATTAGTAAGTAATTTAAACAAAAACTTCTGATCAGTGATATTATGACCTACTGGTCCAGATTCAAAAATATGTAAATGCACTCTAATTTTGGACTGTATGGTATTCACAAATACTAAGTATAAAGAAGATTTCTGTGCATAATTTTAGTTTCTAGTTTGTTGTACGGTTGTACCTTACACTTATATAATATTATGTTTATGCTCTTAAAATTTGCCAACCGGGAAATACTTTATTCCGGAAATTTAAATCGATTTAAAACTTAACCAACCGCTCTCTCCCATACCTCGGGCCACTCATCGGAAGTTCCCCTCACAATAGCTACCTGTTCGTTCAGGTAGCAGGTACGTACCTGACCCATTTTATCTTTGTATGATATTTCCGACCGGTGTTCCGTGAGATGATACTCATTTTTTATAGTTAATATGTAATTATTAATTTTAAGAATATATATACTGGGGAAGACGGTAACGGATTCTATAGTTTGGCTTTATCTCGGCATAGAAAAGTATAGATTTTGAAACTTATTGCTAGATTAAGAATAAATAGATTTGAACTCGGTATGTGGCAGGCAAATTGTACATTTTCGCCGTAAAAAGGCATCGTCAGTTTACAAATGTTGGGCATTTTGTCAATACAAAAGCAATAGGTAATACATATTTAGAAACATAAAACTAGATAAATATAGTTCTATAAGCAGTAAAATTGGCTTTTTAAGACAATAAAGAATTAGATGACGCAGCTGATAACGTAAATATGACGCTACAAAGTACCGTCAAAAATTAGTGAGGCATTATTTTGATAAGATTGCATTGTTACGTTTAAAAAATGTGTTTTTCTTATAAAGTTACATCATGTATTACGATAAAAAGTTATTTCCATTTGGAAGGAAATTAAATCGATAAACGTGAAAACTAAAACACAATATAATGTATTTTATCAATAGGTATTAATAATGTCTGGATGGAGGCATATGTTGTTCGATAGCTGATAACAATTTTATTTCGAAACATAGGAAACATAAAATATAATAAATTACCGATAGAATGAGGATTCAAATATTTTTACGATATTGTTTGACCCGAAATGTTCATATGTGCTGAATCAAAATATTTTGATAAATACGAAAATTCTCGAGATACGTGTGGTATTTGAATGATTGTATATGTCATATTATCCCATTGCTAAAAGGCTAAACAGATTTGCATGTACCTAGGTGAAGAAAATAAATAGAATTGTATCTATATGTTTTGGAAAAGGTTATGGAAAATCGTCTTTTCAACAAATTCTTTGCAATATATCGAGCGAATTCATTCTGAACCCAATAATCTCATATTCAAAGTTTTTACGTTACATTGCCCTCCCTTCAATTTGGAAAAGGCTTTCCGGTCAATATTAAAATATTCACACATATAAAATAATAAAGTTTTTAACCCAGTTTTAATTAATTTAGCAAAAAATATCTCGACTAAATAAATCGAGCTTACAAGAGAAAATTTTCTCAAGTCGACTTCTTTATATATAAGAAATATTATTTTCAATGGACTGGACTTTGAATTCATAATTTCTTGAAGAACCATTAGTAGATTAAATGGGGCCGTATAGCGAAGAAAGTTGTTATTTCGCAAATATATCCCTTAGCGTTAATAATAATATATTATATCAATAAACATGTTTTAAATGCTAGTTGCTCAATTGTGGAACATAACTAAATTATTATAGGGATTGAAATGGATTGTCTAATTCTTTGATTTTAATAAAAAATACAAAACAATTTACTCAAATGTTAGAGCACTTAGAGGAAATTAAAACCACAAAACAGTTATATTTATAAATTGTTGTATAATTACATCTAAGATCACATCACTGCTTAACATCAGATTTGATACCGGTCAAACTGCCTATATAAAAAGACTAGTATAAAAAATACCAATGTTATACTTCTTCTTTCTTTCTAACCAAATCAACAACAATTACAAAGTTTGAACCAACATTCTCAACAAAAAGTCTTTAACATCAAACCGTTCATGTCACACTAAAAACGAAACACACCCGGAACAAAGCTTTCCAACATACATAACCGACCAACACTTACACAAACTAACACAACACTTAACACCAAACTATTAGTACATATGAGCTACTAGCTGTGCCCCGCGGTATTACCCGCAGTGCTCCGCTCCTATGGGTCTTAACTCTTAGCGTGACGATATTAAGTAGCCTATAATCTTTCTCGATAAATGGGCTATCTAACACCGAAAACATTTTTCTAATCGGACCAGTAGTTCCTGAGATTAGCGCGTTCAAACAAACAAAATCTTGAGCTTTATAATATTGAAATATAGATAGGTACACATGAGCCAAGTACACATGAACTGTATGTACACATGAGCTAGGTACATGGACATAGTCCAGCAAGCAGTGACGAGGGTGTGAGATCGCTAAACAAACGATTGTCACCACAATGGCTATTGTGCATGACTTTACAAATATTTGACGATGCTCACTCTGGTTTGTGATACATTTCATCGTTATAACTGACTGGACGTTCTAGAATTCCATATCTTTGTATGTAGGTTGGTTATGATAGGAAATCTAGCTGCTATTGATCGATTGATTTCTATGGTATTACCAAAAAACAATTTAAACACAGTCTAACTTTAAACCAGGGATCTGTCACTTTAATAGTTGTCTATGTGAAATACGACAAAACCAGATTAAAGAGAACTCGTGCTTAAAGTTAAACCCTGTCTAAAGTTTTTTGTGGTAAGACAGCTAGTTTCTTAAAGTACTTGTCTATTTTCCCATAATTAGTATTATTTATTAATAACTAGTGGTCCGCCCCGGCTTCGCCCGTGGTACATATTTCCCTATGTCCTTCTCCTGGCTTTAGACTACCTCCCTGCCAATTTTCAGCTAAATCGGTTCAGCCGTTCTTGAGTTATAAGTGGAGTAACTAACACGACTTTCTTTTATATATATATATATAACTATTCTCTTTTCCAACCGACGTTCCCAAAAACGAAGTAGGTTCACTGTATTTTTTTTTGTTACGGATAACTCTGTAGGTTTTCTATCGACGAAATTATTTTAGTGTTTGATAGGAAATTATTGTCATAATTTATCCCATTTTAAAGCATGGCGTCTGGAACTTTCGTGAAAATAGGACATTCTTTTAAAAGAATATAGTTCTGACAATTTTAAAATCGTCCATAAACCACATCGATAAAAATTCTACGATACGATCATTAAATGCTCATTTAAAATCGATTTCCAATCTATATTCTAGCTTCTATTGTGATCTAGCTTCTCTAACTATATAAGGTATCCACTTGAGAACTGAGACGGTATTGTTGTCATTGTTACTGGTAGGAAGGCTTAGTTCAATATGAGAGATGCCAGCAGCTTTGATGCTGTTATTCAAAGATGAGCATTATTGTGTATGGGAATTTAAGAACAGTATAGTATCAAGAATAGGTGAAAATAATGTGGATATTGTAGGCAGGATTGATGAGAATGAAATTATAAAGATAATTGACAATTAACTATTGAGCACAGAATTTTCAAAGTCAAGAACCATTAGTAACTATCTGCTATTAAATATTGAAGATTATGATTATTCTCTAATTATACTATAATTACGATATCCAGAGCTTTAGTGAATAAGAATTAATTTCATGATGTTCAATATTCAATGCAATTTGCACGCAATCCATATTTTTCCGACATAATATAGAATTAAAAATACAGCTAAAATACATCTTTTCTACCTTTACAATGTTTTTATAATCTCATTCAGTTTATAAATAAATCTAATTGCAGAATGCAGGATTATAGCCGACAACCTCTCTAATGAAACAGTTTATTATGATAAACAACTATGTAGTGATGAACAAACAAAACGAATTATTTGTATTAACAATTATCCTACGCTCTACAGGAAATTCATAATACTCAATCTACAATGCAATTACGCTCTAATTTCATATTCTCTATGAGTTCCTAAATCCTGACATGTACAATCTGCGAACAGTGATAAGCAGAAGCAAATCATAATTCTACCATTGTGTGATTGTGTCTGCGCTTTTGGAATTAGAAGCTAATCATTCCAACTTCAAAAGATACTTAAAATAGATAAACAAGCTTTTAAGCTAGCGAATAATCACACCATAATAGGATAATGGGACTAGGTCGATTTGTGTAATAAATAATAATGTCCTATAATATTTATTTATTTATTTATTTATTTATTTATAATAGTGTTCTAACTTCGAAGGATACTTCCGTAGCTAGATATAATAATTCTACAAAAGCTTTATGTGGAATTATTTATTAAAAGTGACTTCATAATAATTTTGCTAGAAAATGCCACTTCATAGATTCTATTAACTACCAATGGATATTTTGTTAATTAAAAGAAGAAGCATAAGAACTGCTTCTTTATCCAGAAGTATAAAATTGACAAGCTTCAAGTCAGTCTGTTGATGAGCATTTCTTACTTTAGAATCAAATAAATCTATGGTAGGTACCTAGATTTACTTTGTCAAGCATTTCTTTCTTTAGAATCAAGTAAATCTACCAAACTTTGTCGAGCATTTCTTTCCCTAGAATCAAAGATATAATTATATTTCCTTGAGAATTTTCGTCAAGTAGATGCTTGAAGTTAGTAGCAGTGTGGCTAGGTACATAGCGTATCGCTGATGATCGTTGACAAAGCACGTTGGTATGCGGTCTGTTGAAACGTGATAGGAGTGTAAATTACCAACGCCTGGGTAGTATCTGAGTTTTATTATAACTGATATTATTGAACAGATTGGCTATTTGCAGAATCAAAAGTCTTTTCCGCATTGAAAGAGGGTGTATAAAAAATAACAAAAAATGTATTCTCAATAATGTAATAGGTTCTACAGCTAGTTCATCAACATTGATGTGGAACTACAAAGTAATAAGAAAATATCAGTAGTATGTGTTGAAATTTGAAGTAACAGTGGTAGCCAAGTGCAATTTATTGCACAAATAATAAAATTGCCACCCAAAAGTAAACTTAGCTTCGCACAGGAAATAGGATTAAAAATAAAAATCAATCACGTATCACAATTTTAACATTTTTATTCTTATTCTGTATTGAACTTTAAAGACATTGAATATTGAAAGTAATTTTAATATTATATATACCAGAATGTCCTAGAAACTTAAGAACAGTGTTGAAGCCAACATAATACAATGAATGACTAGAGAAACAGGAAAAGGAGGAAGCTTTTCAAATACACCGGCATTCCTTCCTCAATAACGGTACAGAACATAGCAAATCTACACTACACGCCTTTTACCTTCAAACATGTGTCTCTCCAACTCTACCGTTAGGAAATTGCATGTGAACGCCTAGTGTAAACGCGGCCTAATTTAAATTAAAAAAGTAACAATAGTCTATGCCAGTTTACAAACAAAAGTACTTAGACTGAATGGCAGACCCAAAACAAGTATTACAGGTTTGGCCGGAAACGAGCGATTTGATCGCGTTCGCGTTGACGTCACATCCGCGTGCGTTGGAGCGAGATGCAAGATGCGCTCTGTCATCAGCTGATTGCTAGATTGAAAAATATATTTTTCGGATAATTACATTGTCAATTATTTATTAATAATTAATGATAATTCCTCTTCTTCTTCAATGCTATTTTGGAATTTTCACTTATAAAACGTCCAAAGTCTTCAACATACCTACATTAAATAATAAATAATAACTGTATTCGCTATAGGAAAAATATTGAGTATTTGACTTGGTATTGGGTAAGCGACGCAATTTTATCATCATTTGAATAAATAGACAATTTATTGAGGCCTTAGAGTTAAAGTTATTTGGTTTCATTTTATATCCACACCAGACTTGATATTATATTACAAATGGGAACATCGATCTGTCTGTTTGTAACGTTTTCGCAGTTATACAACAATTTTAATACGTAGATAAATAATTGTTTGTTTAATTATTGTACTTTACATGTCATATCCCTATCATGAAGTCATCATCACTACTCAGACACAACTATCTTCAAGTACACGCAAGCAAAGCCAAATGCAAAGCTTGTAAACTCATTTACATATGATATTTCTAGTTCTCAATGTGTATGTACACTTTGGTTGTGAGTATACGGCTTCTCAACTCCACCTCAAAATCAATAACAGGTGTAAGTAACAGCGTGATTGGCATAATTTAATTACCGAGTTAATTGGATATATACTGATAATTTAACCAAACAATAGTCGTCAGATGTTTACATGAATCATCGGTATAATTATACGCAGAACACCAACGTACCTTTGAATATGTCACAATTTATACTCTGAAAATTGAAAATATAACCACAGCTGAAACTTCAACAATAAAAACGTCCATTCAATTTAACACGTAGCGATTTACACTGGACTGCACTTCTCTGGATATTCAGAGCACTATTAAAAAAAAAACAATAGCACTTTCGGTTTCCCGCGCACTTAATTTCAGCCGTCACAGAATACGATTCCAGGCTGTCAATAATCCATTAAAAATAAAATAATTTAAATATCGAAGCGCGCGTAGTTTCCCGCGCGCGCGTACACACTAGCTGGGTCCACACCGGCCGATCCACCGCGATCCGATCGCGCGCGGCAGGCGCACGATCCAAAGATGCGGGCGGTGTGGACGTGCCACGCGCGATCCATGCACGCGTTTTGCCGCGCGCG
This sequence comes from Colias philodice, assembly GCF_061535455.1. Taxonomy (NCBI): domain Eukaryota; kingdom Metazoa; phylum Arthropoda; class Insecta; order Lepidoptera; family Pieridae; genus Colias; species Colias philodice. The sequence continues at coordinate 10,066,177 of NC_143092.1, forward strand.
ATCCCTACCTGGTGCGATCCGTTAGCGGGCGGTTTTTGTACCCGCTTCAAAGGTGCCTCAGTTGCGTGATGCGCGCGGTGTGGACGGTTGTGTTGGATCGCGCGATCCACCTCACCATGGACATCTCAGAAAGTCGAATATTATCTCAAATTGATTAGCATTCATTCTTGCAAAATTGTGTTCAACTTCATCTGAAACTAACTCTGCGTACAGCTGAGTCCCAGATGCCAATCGATTTTTATAAAATTGTTTCACCCAAAACCGTCGATTTTTATTTTTTTTATTTTTTGCGCAAACATTTCAGTATAATAAAAGTTACTGCTGCAACGGCAAGACGCCGCCGTTGTACGTGTGACTCCATATCGTACAAGAGTTAGACTGGCTGAATCACGGATCGCCTTAGGATCACTTGGAGCGCATATTTTGGATCGCAAGTTTTTAAAGTGGATCGGCCTAACATGATCCATGATCCATGCTCCGCGATCCTGGATCGCGGATCGCGGGATCACTGGATCGGCCGGTGTGGACCCAGCTAATGACAGGTACGACTGACTAATTGCCACAGATAACAAATTGATAAACAAACACGCGCCGATGGTTGGTGACGTGTGGCGCGAATGGGTGTGATTTATAAATAAGAATTGAAGTGACGAGGAAAATCATCGTTGCATTATTCGATTTGTCATTAAAATTAAATTATCATTTTAACAGCGTTTTTTTATAATTTACGACTTGAATAGTTTTACACGATGAAATAAAGTATTGAAAACTAGCTTTCCTTATTATATATAAGCTTTCAGTATTTAACTAATTCAGGAGCCTATGGATTCATATATAAGCTGTACCTATTTTTTAATGCCAATAAAGTTATTTATTATTATTTCCGCCCGCGGCTTCACCCGCGTTTCCAAAGAAATAGCATAGATCCCGTTCCCGTGGGATTTCCGGGATAAAGCCTATCCTGTGTTAATCCAAGTTACCCTCTATATTATGTGTGCTTAATTTCATTGTAATCGGTTCAGTAGTATTTGCGTGAAAGAGTAACAAACACACACACACACATCCTCACAAACTTTCGCATTTATAATATTAGTAGGATATTCATACCTCGTTAATACGGGTGCAGTGGGTGTTCATTGAAAAATTAAAGTACCTATGACATTCATGTTGAATTTTTCAATTTCCTTTTTATAATTCTTGATTCTTAAATGAAGCAAAGTAATATGCTCTTCCTAGAAACGCTATTTACTTAGCTCATATGAATGCTAAAATGAACAATATTTCTGCACAAACTTTCACTACTTTTACCGGATGTATGCGATTAATACCTGAAGACCAATTCTTGTGATAATTTTTACAAACATGTTCTTTAAACTATGTTAAATCGATTAGCAAGAATATTTATAAGTATTAATTTATATCAAAAAGTTATCAAAAAATTTGGTTAGTTCTAGTTTATTTTGTTTCAATTTAAACCCTTAGAAGTAAGCGTACCAGTTTGCATTATTGACCCTCAAGGGACAGAAATCTCTGCACACTAAAGTTAACAGCAACCCTCATAGTAATTACTGTTGGACATTATATCCCAGAATCTGGGCAAATAGGTAGCTATTAACAATTTTGTCACCTTATATGAGCATTTTAATTTAAAACGGGGCAAAACGAGCGGATAATTGCAATCAACGATGTACTACATACTATATACAGGTTAAGCAACATAGAGTGCGGTCAGAAGATTGATGGATGACCTGAACTATGAATTTCTATTTTATCCTTGTTACATTTACTTTACAATATCACTTTTTCACCATTAACAATATTTTAATGATTTAAAATACATTACATCACGCAGACTGGTAAGTATAGGTACCTACCCAATCATAGTTTTAATCTATGCTAATATTATAAAGCTGAAGAGTTTGTTTGTTTGTTTGTTTGAACGCACTAATCTCGGGAACTACTGGTCCGATTTGAAAAATTCTTTCGGTATTAGATAGCCCATTTATCGAGGAAAGTTATAGGCTATATTTCATCACGCTACGGGCAACAGGAGTGGAGCCGCGGGGGTGAAACCGCGCGGAGCAGCTAGTTAATTATATACAGGGTGTCACACTATTGGTATACTAAGCGCGAAGGGACTTAAAGGTTTGCATACACTGATCATGAAAAAAATACTTAAACAACAAAATTACGTCAAAAATTTTTTGCTAAATTTTTCCTGAAAATCCATGTTTTCTTCTCTGGTTTCGCGCAGCCGGCATATAACGCTTCTCTAATGTGAGCATTTTGTCTATGAAAACATAATCTTAAACGATAGCCCACGTGCTGGTGGCAAAGCTGGGCGGGTCGCTTGTTATGGGTGTACACATAGACTTTTAAGATTTCATCTATTTGAAAAAAAAATGCGTCTGGAATTTTTTAAGTATTTTTTACGTACTCAGCGTATGCAAAACTATAACCTCCTTTGAGCTTAGTATACCAACAGTGGGACACCCTGTATAGGTAAGTACCTAACAAGAAAACAATTAAATAAACTTAAGATCAATATTCAACGCACTAACTAGACTTATTACACAATTTTTACTTTAAAAAAATGTTTGTAGAAAACGAGAAGGTACTTTCAATTTTAGAGTGCAATTTTTTAGTCTGACTTTTAGTAATTAGGATCTTTAGCGTGACCTAGACTAATTGGTGCTGTCCGTCGTTTATGAGAATTACAAATAGGTAGCCGTTTTATGTTTTGATGTCAAGAAATGTCAACTTTTTAATTATTTTAATATTGATTCCCCTTTAAATATATCAGACTTCATATATATCTACTGTAATATTCATAAATAACTAATCATGCTTTGACATAGAGATAACATATCGAAAATAATACAATACCCATTAGAAATAAGAATATTGTAATCACTCTACTTTTTTACAAATATCAAAGCTATATCACCTTATTCACTCACGACTACATAATCTCTCTCGAAACTAACATAATAAATATATATGGGATGGATTGGACTATTTGTTTCTATTTTACTCAAAAACAACAAGCTCGATTTCCAAAATTCCTTTACTGTTAGAAAGCTACATCTTTACCAAGTAACATAGGATATATTTTACCCGGCTCATACAGCTGTCAACCCGGGGCGAAACCAGGACAAGCAATAAAGCATTTTCTAAACATCACATAGAAAAGAGCAGCCACAGAAAATCTCAAAACTTTAACTAACCACAACAGGACCTTTGCAAGGCTTCGCAACCCTGTTGTTGTTTTTAATTAAACATTTTCTCATTAAAACATGCTTTTATGTTGTTTTTTCGCCACATTGACATAAATGGACCAAGCGGCGAGTACAACGTTATCAGAAAGTATTATTTTTTCATGACCCCAAAACACATTGTTACTCAGGATTCATATTTAATATTTATATGTATATTTTTGGATTTATTTATTCCACCAGAAGCTGTAAATGCTTTGAATGTTATATAAACATCGTTATAATTTCCTAAGGTGTAGAAATGCCGTAAATTAATTGTAGTCGATTTCTTTATAATTCGAATATTTTAATGATTTTCAAAAATAAAACAGTATTTTGTAGTCCATGAGTATCCATGCAAGAATTCTCCACTCAAAAAAAGGTCCTATTTGATTGTTTAAATACAACACTGACAAATTAACAACCTCGACACCAAGCTTATTAACAAAATAAATATTTTAAAATAATGTTCTAGACGTTCTCATATCTATTGTTGAAATCTGCGTTTACTATTGTTCAAATCTGTTAGCAATTAATAAAATCTCACCGTGAACACGACATACCGTACTTTCTCAATTTATTCACCGGCCATTGTTTCTAGCACATTCTATTACATAATTCGATAGTGAAAACATTGACAATGGTTTTGTAGATAATTAAATGAAAGGAAAGGTTTTTGAAATAAAATATCCCTGCGTCGAAAGTTCTGAAGTGGTATACCTAGTAAAAAAAATTATAATCACCTAATGTTATGATTATAATGAAAAAGAAAATCTCATAATTATTGGTAATTATAAAAATAATTTATTGACAATTTAATTCAAGAGATAAATTAGATCTAATCCAACACATGCCACATTGCTTAAAATCTTTATGAAAAGATAACAACAAAATGGGACTAATAATTTTAACGACACCTCACATAAGACATACCGTTATTTCCAAGTTATTTCACTCCTGTATTTTTAGATCTATGAATTATTCATTAATATTATACAAATATCGGAACAAATCAGCAATTTGGAGTATTCGCAACGGCATAAATGTAATTGTTGAAATAAACAATCACCGCTACTTCCTATTTAGTTATGTCATTTCTTTCCCAAAACATTTTTAAGTACAAATGTTAAATAGCATGAGAAATATTAAAACTTGCTTCAGATGAATACCGTATAAAAATCAGCTGTGTGTAATCAATCTTTCAATTAAGTAACGTTTCTATTAATACAGATATAAAAATACTAGCTTTCCGCCCGTGGCTTCGCCCGCGTTTTCAAAGAAAAACCCGCATAGTTCCCGTTCCCGTGGGATTTTCGGGATAAAACCTATCCTATGTGTTAATCCAAGTTACCCTCTATATATGTGTGTTACAACTTACACACACACACTCACATCCTTACAAACTTTCGCATTTATAATATTAATAGTAGGACTAGTAGGATACAAGTCTAGATTTTTGTTACAATATTTAAATAATGAATATTATGGAAAAATATCCAGCACAATTTATGCAGTAACTAGTAAGTATTAGTTTCTTACTCCAGATTCCAGAAGTTCCCAATGCAGACATTAGATACCAGAATGTATTTTATATTATGACGATTTAAAAAGCTCTTCCAAACAAGTCTAGTTGAATGAACATAATATGTTTCAGTTTAAGTATAACGTATTCTTTAAATAAAAAAAAAGACGGGTTACGCTTTTTCGATCAGGTCACGTGTCCTGACGCGAGTTTAAGATTTTATACCCATTACAGAAAAAGTGCTCAACGCCGCTAAAGAAGTTTTCACTTCAAAAATTAGACTTAAATAAATCATTTCATCATTTTCATATTCCTTTCTCCTAAACAGAAACTAATTTTGGGCAACACTTTCGAAAATATTATCTCTGTACAATTTTGTCACACTCTTTTTAAGACAACATTGCATACAGAATTGTAGTCTTTTTACACGTCTGGTTATATCGCCCTACTAACCCGATCCAATAGAAAACTAAAGCCGCAATTCTTGGATGTTTTTATTCACTGCATTCACTAGAACAGGGATGGCGAACCAATGGCACGCGTGCCGTTGCTGGCACGCGACGAAATAATTTCGGCACGTCACTGATTGAAACAGAAAGATTGACCAGTAATATAAGTAAAGATGCCAATAATAAAATTTTAGAAACCTGGAATGCGTTGCCAGAAACATTTAATTGTTTAAAGAAGCTGGCTCACGCTATTCTAACTGTATTTTCATCAACATATGCCTGCGAGTCATTGTTTTCAGAGATGAATAACATCAAAGCCTCTGTTAGAAATAGACTGACTGATGAATCAAGTTGAGCATGCATTCTGCTAAAAGTAACATCGTACAACCCCAATATAAGTCAATTATCGTCCAATCTGCAACAACAGAAGTCGCACTAATTTTTAATTGCTCTTGTAATTGTATTTTTGGTAAATATAGAGCTTTGAGTTGATATTGTTTTTTTACATTATTTTTCCACTGATCACAAAGTCAAGAATATTTGATGGCACGGCTGCGACGTCATTAAATATTATTCCAGAAAATTGGCACGTATACGCATAAAGGTTCGCCATCCCTGCACTAGAACATCTCAGACGCTTAGCACCAGAACAATCACACATTGTTACACAGCACAATACGATTTCAATGGCACGCCATTGACGGCACACCCTGTGGGTGCGTCGTGGGAAGATTGGAGAATGAGCGTGGAAAACGCAGCGTTTTAACCGCCTCTTTTATAGGAGAATGCATAATTTACGTTTATCGCAGGACTGTGTGTAATTTTTACCAAGATTACCATGACTAGTCAGTGTGGACAGTGGATGAGGCCGGAGTCGGTTTACTGGTCGAGTATATGGAGTAATTCATCCGCGACCCGGCATTACTTGCCAAGTCTACATACACAATACACATTACACATTTCCATACTAGAATATAGGTACTATATATACTAGCCAAATTCCATCGTCATTCAAACTTTTTTCCACTGCACGTATCGCGATGAAACATATACATATTTTGATAAATATATATTTTAATTCGGAATTATGATATATAAATGTGATACGCAGAGACTAGAGGTAACTCTGAAATACGTAAAATACGACCCACGAACGAACGACTCCGAACAGTTTATACTTTATTTACATGAAGTTCTTATTTTTATTTAACACTTATAAACTTTAATTTGCAGCGTTTAAACCAGCCTTAACTATCACAAATGGTAATAATTCACAAAAAAATGTGACGATAAGTGAAATGTTCATCTGCAGTCTGCACTGGTTTCAACTAATTACCATTGGTAGCTGTGTGACGACTTTCAAACGTGAATATGACGAATGATTATAATAAATTTGCGCTCTCAAACCAGTGACCTACAATAGCGGGTTTTGATACTGAATATGTATTATTTTTTTGTTCAATATACGTATAGATATCGTAATTTATCACTACATAGCATAAGTCGCTGTGAATGAATGAATGAATGAAAAATGCTTTATTACATTGAAAATACATAAATACATATATATAACAAAGACAAGATACAGAAACAGCAAGGGCGGCCTTATCGCTAGGTAGCGATCTCTACCAGGCAAACCAATGCTGTGGTTCTCGGTCCGTACCTATATATGCTTGAATCTTTAAAACTACGCAACGGATTTTGATGCAGGTTTTTTTTTAATAGATAGTGATTCAAGAGGAAGGTTTTATAGTATATAATTTATTAGGTTTTAGACAAAGCGGGTGAAGCCGCAGGCAGCTAGTAGATTATAAAAGTTTGTTACATTACTTCTATTTTATTTAAATTACGATATGGAATTTAAATAAATATAGGGAAATTATTCAAATTGTTACAATTAACATGGTAATGTTTTGGCGTTGTGACTGCCGAAAGTTGGTTCAAGTTAACTTTGCCACAATTAATCAAAGAAAGTCGTTTTACTTATAAATTACACGCAGCTTGCACCTATGTGAAGTTGGCAACTAACTAAATAAAAATGAGTGTTTCTCAATTCTATTCGATTGTACTAGGTTTGTACCGGATTGTACCGCTATTTATTTCGTTTGTACCCCAAAGGGGTGGGGAGAAACATAGGGTCGTAGTTATATGGCAACTAAGTGAATAAAAATGAGTGTTTCTCAATTCTATTCGATTGTACTAGGTTTGTACCGGATTGTACCGCTTTTTATTTCGTTTGTACCTCAAAGAGGTGGGGAGAAACATAGGGTCGTAGTTATATAGTTCGCTGCTAACTGAATTAAAATGAGTGTTTCTCAATTCTATTCGATTGTACTAGGTTTGTACCGGATTGTACCGCTATTTATTTCGTTTGTACCCCAAAGGGGTGGGGAGAAACATAGGGTCGTAGTTAAACTGAATAAAAATGAATGTTTCTCAATTCTATTCGATTGTACTAGGTTTGTACCGGATTGTACCGCTTTTTATTTCGTTTGTACCTCAAAGAGGTGGGGAGAAACATAGGGTCGTAGTTATATAGTTCGCTGCTAACTGAATAAAAATGAGTGTTTCTCAATTCTATTCGATTGTACTAGGTTTGTACCGGATTGTACCGCTATTTATTTCGTTTGTACCCCAAAGGGGTGGGGAGAAACATAGGGTCGTAGTTATATAGTTCGCTGCTAACTGAATTAAAATGAGTGTTTCTCAATTCTATTCGATTGTACTAGGTTTGTACCGGATTGTACCGCTATTTATTTCGTTTGTACCCCAAAGGGGTGGGGAGAAACATAGGGTCGTAGTTAAACTGAATAAAAATGAATGTTTCTCAATTCTATTCGATTGTACTAGGTTTGTACCGGATTGTACCGCTATTTATTTCGTTTGTACCCCAAAGGGGTGGGGAGAAGCATAGGGTCGTAGTTATATAGTTCGCTGCTAACTGAATTAAAATGAGTGTTTCTCAATTCTATTCGATTGTACTAGGTTTGTACCGGATTGTACCGCTATTTATTTCGTTTGTACCCCAAAGGGGTGGGGAGAAACATAGGGTCGTAGTTAAACTGAATAAAAATGAATGTTTCTCAATTCTATTCGATTGTACTAGGTTTGTACCGGATTGTACCGCTTTTTATTTCGTTTGTACCTCAAAGAGGTGGGGAGAAACATAGGGTCGTAGTTATATAGTTCGCTGCTAACTGAATAAAAATGAGTGTTTCTCAATTCTATTCGATTGTACTAGGTTTGTACCGGATTGTACCGCTATTTATTTCGTTTGTACCCCAAAGGGGTGGGGAGAAACATAGGGTCGTAGTTAAACTGAATAAAAATGAATGTTTCTCAATTCTATTCGATTGTACTAGGTTTGTACCGGATTGTACCGCTTTTTATTTCGTTTGTACCTCAAAGAGGTGGGGAGAAACATAGGGTCGTAGTTAAACTGAATAAAAATGAATGTTTCTCAATTCTATTCGATTGTACTAGGTTTGTACCGGATTGTACCGCTTTTTATTTCGTTTGTACCTCAAAGAGGTGGGGAGAAACATAGGGTCGTAGTTATATAGTTCGCTGCTAACTGAATAAAAATGAGTGTTTCTCAATTCTATTCGATTGTACTAGGTTTGTACCGGATTGTACCGCTATTTATTTCGTTTGTACCCCAAAGGGGTGGGGAGAAACATAGGGTCGTAGTTAAACTGAATAAAAATGAATGTTTCTCAATTCTATTCGATTGTACTAGGTTTGTACCGGATTGTACCGCTTTTTATTTCGTTTGTACCCCAAAGAGGTGGGGAGAAACATAGGGTCTTAGTTATATAGTTCGCTGCTAACTGAATAAAAATGAGTGTTTCTCAATTCTATTCGATTGTACTAGGTTTGTACCGGATTGTACCGCTTTTTATTTCGTTTGTACCTCAAAGAGGTGGGGAGAAACATAGGGTCGTAGTTATATAGTTCGCTGCTAACTGAATTAAAATGAGTGTTTCTCAATTCTATTCGATTGTACTAGGTTTGTACCGGATTGTACCGCTATTTATTTCGTTTGTACCCCAAAGGGGTGGGGAGAAACATAGGGTCGTAGTTAAACTGAATAAAAATGAATGTTTCTCAATTCTATTCGATTGTACTAGGTTTGTACCGGATTGTACCGCTTTTTATTTCGTTTGTACCCCAAAGAGGTGGGGAGAAACATAGGGTCTTAGTTATATAGTTCGCTGCTAACTGAATAAAAATGAGTGTTTCTCAATTCTATTCGATTGTACTAGGTTTGTACCAGAACGTACCGCTTTTTATTTCGTTTGTACCCCAAAGAGGTGGGGAGAAACATAGGGTCGTAGTTAAACCGAATAAAAATGAGTGTTTCTCAATTCTATTCGTTTGTACTAGATTTGTACCAGAACGTACCGCTTTTTATTTCGTTTGTACCCCAAAGAGGTGGGGCGAAAAATATGGGGTCGAAGTTATATTATGTATCTTTGAGGTACAAACGAAATAAAAAGCGGTACAATCCGGTACAAACCTAGTACAATCGAATAGAATTGAGAAACACTCATTTTAATTCAGTTAGCAGCGAACTATATAACTACGACCCTATGTTTCTCCCCACCTCTTTGAGGTACAAACGAAATAAAAAGCGGTACAATCCGGTACAAACCTAGTACAATCGAATAGAATTGAGAAACACTCATTTTAATTCAGTTAGCAGTGAACTATATAACTACGACCCTATGTTTCTTCCCACCTCTTTGAGGTACAAACGAAATAAAAAGCGGTACAATCCGGTACAAACCTAGTACAATCGAATAGAATTGAGAAACATTCATTTTTATTCAGTTTAACTACGACCCTATGTTTCTCCCCACCCCTTTGGGGTACAAACGAAATAAATAGCGGTACAATCCGGTACAAACCTAGTACAATCGAATAGAATTGAGAAACACTCATTTTAATTCAGTTAGCAGCGAACTATATAACTACGACCCTATGTTTCTCCCCACCTCTTTGAGGTACAAACGAAATAAAAAGCTGTACAATCCGGTACAAACCTAGTACAATCGAATAGAATTGAGAAACATTCATTTTTATTCAGTTTAACTACGACCCTATGTTTCTCCCCACCCCTTTGGGGTACAAACGAAATAAATAGCGGTACAATCCGGTACAAACCTAGTACAATCGAATAGAATTGAGAAACACTCATTTTAATTCAGTTAGCAGCGAACTATATAACTACGACCCTATGTTTCTCCCCACCTCTTTGAGGTACAAACGAAATAAAAAGCGGTACAATCCGGTACAAACCTAGTACAATCGAATAGAATTGAGAAACACTCATTTTTATTCACTTAGTTGCCATATAACTACGACCCTATGTTTCTCCCCACCCCTTTGGGGTACAAACGAAATAAATAGCGGTACAATCCGGTACAAACCTAGTACAATCGAATAGAATTGAGAAACACTCATTTTTATTCAGTTAGTTGCCATATAACTACGACCCTATGTTTCTCCCCACCCCTTTGGGGTACAAACGAAATAAATAGCGGTACAATCCGGTACAAACCTAGTACAATCGAATAGAATTGAGAAACACTCATTTTTATTCAGTTAGTTGCCAACTTCACATAGGTGCAGCTTGCGTTTAAACGTTTTTAGCTTAAGTTAAATTGTTAACAGATATAAATTGGAGCTGTCCTTATAACTTGACATTCTTGACACTTTGTTTTTCTTTACGAATATTTGAATATTTCCAACTAAATATATAAGAATGTATAAGAAATGTATAAGAAAACCGAACGAAAGTTAGGAAAATAACTTGATATTCCATGTGCTATAAAATATTTTATGAAATATGGATTTCACATTTTGATAAGAAGTTCTTATTAAGAACTAAGTAAATCTATGTTTTATAAAAAATGTACAGTTTACAAGAAAATTTCTTGAAAATTCCACCTAAGTAAATAGACATGCAGGAATACGTACCTATTTCAATGTTACTAAAGATTCACTATGATATAAAATATATAATTTTAAATATTACTAATTATTTGCTCTTAATCCGATAAAAAATCTTAACCATCCAATTTAATAAAAAGTTAAAACATCCTCATAACACAAAAAGCCAAACAAAATACCAATTTAACAAGCTATTTAAAATATCTCACAGAGAAAATCCACAGTTAAAATTCAATACGGGTATGTGGAAACAATATATTAAACAATGCTCAGACTGATAATGAGCTGGGTGAATATTTTGGACTTTCGCTACAGAAGTAAAAATATCGCCACAGAAAATATATAATACTGCAGTAGTAGTACTATCTATCCATAGACATACTTATTTATAAAATAAATACCTATCTGTTTGAAGACAATTTAACTGAGACATTTATGAATTTACATGTTGCAGTTTAAGAAACTTGAGCTGTTATGGAAAAACATAATATTATTTTGTCTATTTATTCAATCTTAAATGTCAAACTTTTAACTAATCTTTCAAATAGAGAGCAGATGCTCTATAAACCTGTCTGTTTGAATAAAATATACCCTATAGAAAGAAAAATTTTTAAGTTATGACACGAAACAGCTATCCTTAGACGAAGTGCATTGAGTATCGTATTTATCTTCAGTAATTAGTTGAGTCACGGCTATAATTACCGGCATTGTTATGTAATCAGCGAATAGGAACAATAACAACGTGATTGCGGTCTCCTCTTCTGTTTTCATGTTTCATTCTTAATCTAGGGCTGCCACTTATGGAAAATAAATACATTAAATAAATAAAAATCTTAGCCACGTATTTATATTATGTTTGTTTTTAAATAGAGTAATAGAACCAGATGGACATTACTTTTTACAATACAATCTAAAGCTGGCATAAAAAAAACTTTTTCATATCATATTTTTAGTCTCAGTTTATAACCTTGAGACAGACTATCGATGTATTAATGGTTTTCAGCGCTATTAAAGATAAAAGTTTACAAATATTAAACATTCTCTATTACTTAAATAATACCATGTAGTACTGAAAACGGCTAAACATACTGCAACCGTGTTTATTAAAATACAGTAATTTAATATCAATTTCAACTACCGCGTACCAAATAACATCTGTCATTACTCATTACTGATCAGAATAGTTCTCAAGAAACTTACTTTTGACAGCCCTACTCGTGATTACAGCGATATACTTTGATATTATTAGCTCATGATTCTCCTATTAACGTCAGATTAGTTTTATAAAAATTTTTTGCTATAATGCTTTGATAAATAATGAATTAGTTTATATTGTACGTACCTTTATTGGAAGAAGCTTTGTAACAAAACCATGGATATTAAAACTTAAAAGCAACATAATCTTATATATAAAATTCTCGTGTCACAATGTTAGTCTGCATACTCCTCCGAAACGGGTGGACCGATTCTCATGAAATTTTCTGTGCATATCGGGTAAGTCTGAGAATCGGCCAACATCTATTTTTCATATGTACCACGGGCGAAGCCGGGGCGGACCGCTAGTTATATTATAAATGTTTACATAGAAAAGATATTAATTTCTCAATAAACTATTAACACAGCACGTGTAAACGTTAAACGTCATCCAATGAAACTAATCCTTTGTAAATATTGACTTTAACAAAGTGAAGCGGCCATTTTCTCATTTATAATGCTAACAAAGTAAAATTGTACTTTGTGGATTAACTGATTGTTACTTTCAAATGGATTAGTTTCTATTAAATGGGTTGATTGTAAAGCAATAAAACTGATGGAATGAATATTGTGAATATGTTATTATTTTTACTTTTTGTATGGAAGGCAATAATGCCTTTGTTACAATGTTATTAGGACCAAAGTCAAATGTTTTGCTTTAGGGCTCTAAATGTACCTACATAGTACCTTCTATTCTAGTTAAGTAGCAAAATTTATAATATTTCATTATGATTTTTACACACTTTCATTAGCTTCCCTACCTTGTATGAAACAAACTCCTTTAGAATCGATTTTGACCAAATTTTAACAGACGCACAGGAAAAATTTAACTCAAATATTTTATTTTATAAATAACATATTTAAACGGACAGGTTTCATCTTAGATCATTAATGATCTAAGGGTTTCATTCAAACTTTTTAATTAATTTATACTTTTATGAGCTTTTATGCCTGCTTTTTTTAATCTTTACATAATTATCATTTTACGCGCACTAAGACATAAAATCACCATAATATTTTATGTTTATGAGCATTTCTCAGATATATCAAGATGTCGTATCCCATGACATGTGAAGCTCTCCGCTTACCGGCCACCTGACACCGTCTGCTGGCTATATTATATTACTGGATGAACTAACGGTCGACGATATTTTATCGTGACGATGTGTCGTGACGATATGTCGTAACGATATTTTGAATAACGGACGTGTATAGTGTTTAGACTTTAGAGGACAGAGGTGCCTAATGAATACAATACAATACGAAGATTATAAATCGCTTATAAAATACATCTTAAAGCTTATAAATTATGCCTGACTTTCACTTTCGTTAAACATTTAAGCTATGCTTGAAATTTATATAAAAAACAATAAAAACACCTTTTGATGTTCCGTGACGAAGACTTTTTTCCCAACTACGCGACGTTGGGGAAGTCACGATCTCACCTCAGTAACTAATCGAATTTATTCTACTATTTCTATTTAAAATGAATTTAAGGGAATACGTATAACACGACCTTGAAAATGATATTACAAACAGATATTTTAAAATAGTTTGTCTAATGTAACTACCGTAAAATTTGGCTCTCTGCGTTCGAAAGTTTTTAGAAATTTGTCAAATTTTGTTTCTACACTTAAATTTTACTGATACTGTATATAGAAGGTGCTTAAAAAGTCGTTAATAATTTCAACAAACAATAAATAAATAACACGTAAGTAAATGAATCCCAGAGCACGTTTTTAAGAAAATACTTTTAAGCCAGTAACTTACCTACAAAAACTATAAGTACCATCCATAAACTACAAAATGCAATTATAAATTACGTTCACAACTTACTCAGCTTAAAAGCTTAAAGTTATTTTAGCCCAGTTTACAGTGCAGGCATGCGATAAGCTTTTGTTTGCTGCATTATCGTGTAAACGAACTTTAATCTGTTAAGGAATTTTAGTCACGGGAATGCGTTCTGGCTTCGATTTTATACTTAAATATATGTTCGTTTGTTTGGCAGAAAATAGTAATTTGATAAATATATTAGTGTTGTGTTATGTGTAAGACTGTTTAATATTTATCGAAAAAGCTTATAGGCAATATATCTAAGGAATATAATTCTGTCAACAATAGGAGCGTATCATCAATGAAAGATATAAAAAATGGTAAAAAAACACGTCATCCCCATCATTGTTAAAACAGACATAAAAAATGTTTAAAACATTCCCACCAATCATAAGAAACACTTCTAAAAATACCTACTCATCCTTTACTTAAAGCACTAACCCCCACAAAAACCCATAAACATTTAAAGCAATTCCCAAAACATAATCGCAAATATACCAGGAAGCATATTCTCACGGCACCAACAATGCGCATGGGCATACCAAACGCACAAAAACCATCAAAAAAACGTCAAAAACTCAAAGTGTTTAACTTTAGTGCTCGCCGCACTAATCGAAGGTAATTCCCGAAAAGGCAGGTAAAATGTATGACGTCACGACTTAGACATTTTTTGGAGATACCAGTTATCGTAAAAAATGGCTACAGTGGGTTTATTTGGAGATTACTGCGTTTGTTTATATGATTGTGTGTATGAATCGATACATAGTGACAAAAAAATTACAGATATGTATCAATTAGAATAAATAATTACGTAAATAGCCTAAATAGGAACGAAACGGCTATCTATCAATTTTTACACGCTTTATATTAGCTTCACCTGTATGTTTGTTTGTTTGTAACCGACTTCTTTGGGCGCGATTTTGACCCACTTTAAACGGCCAGATTTCGTTCAAACTTTGTAGATTTATTGAGGACCGATGACAATACACTAATTTGATAAAATTTTCTATTTTTTAGTTCGGTTTTCTATAAAAAGCGTGTTTTTTAGTTTTTTTAAACTATTATTATTCTTTTAACTTTCTTTACAGACTAGTAGTTATCGCCAGTAAATTTTCAAATGAATATCATACAAGTAATTATTTTCAACAACAGTGGAAGTATTAGGTAAAATAATAAGATAGGAAAATCTTAAATGACTGGATGCAAAACAATACAATTGAATGTTTCCACGCTCTGATCAAGACCTTGGCTTGACTGAGACTGAAAGGAAAAGATTACCTTCCTGTTTTGGTTTTAGAAAATAAACGATTCATTCACAAAAAACATTCACATTTACAGGAATATTATAAAATTTTGTGTAGGTATATAAAAAATATCAATACAATATCGCAACTCAGGATTAAGTCGAATCTAACGATATCTAAAGGCAGAAATTAACATACGCCACGAATTGAGAACGTTCTCTCTTTACAAATACGTTTAAAAATCAAATTACCTATTTAAAAAATGCTAAACGACATTCACTCATAAAACTTCCTTCTGACACATAAAATACACATACACTTTTGCACATTCTCTCAAAACATCTCAAGTGCACAAAAAATGCATTAGTATACAATACGGGTAATATTTCAAGTCCTTAAGTATGAACACAATGATCATCAACACATGTTCAAGTCAAGGCACTTGACATTCTTATTTCTTACCCTAATTGAGGATAGCAAAAAATATTAAAAACTTTCCATAGGGATCACTTTTTGTACGAATTACGTTTTTGTAGTAGGTATCGATGTTAGTGAGTTGTGTAGTATTGTTTCTTCTATTATTGTTATGTAGAATCTAAATAACACGCTGATGTTAACGTATCAATAAAAAAAATCTAAGTTAGTGAAATATAAATTGAAAAATAGTTAAAGATAGGTCAACAACCTGAAAATTTAATTCCGGCGTAATAAGTAAATAAAAATAAAATAAGGTATAAAAAACCATATGAAAAAAAATTCACACAGTAGGTATCTAACCTGAAGATCTCTTCAAAGCCGCAGGCGAAACTAGTAATAAAATAAACTTATAATTGAAAATTGAAAAATAACACTCACTTCTGGATGGATCCAAAAATAATCGCACTTGAAATTACACTAAAAACAAAAAAGACTCCCACACAAACCAGTTTGAGACAAACGAACTTAACCTCGGTTATAACTGGTAAGTCATTACAAAACCCGTGACTCATCAATTGTACTTAATAATTACTTACTTTTATCATAGATATCGCATATTGTTATTTTATCGTGGATACCTTCTACTGATGAAGTTAAGTTTACGTTACATACGACATACTGTGTAACTGTAGCATCGAATATCTGCTAAATAGATGAAGTTTTTTAGTGCTTTTTCCCTGGATAACTTTTTGTAAAACATTATTTTACCATTTGGTGGAGAAATCGTCACCAAGATAAGATCTTTTTATTTTTTATTCTGATAGTAGGTACCTACGGGTCGGTACAGTTCATATAATTACTAATTTAAATTTAACTTGCACTAAAAATCAAGATCTGGTAACAAAATACGTTAAGATTTACGACGTATCATCCAGTGTCCAAAAAGATAACTTATCTAATGCCATCAGTCATTACTCATTACCATTCCAAGGAGTTCATGAATTTTATAATACGTTTTAGGGTTCTGTCAGTTTATGTTTAAAATTTTAAACAGAAAGATACGTAGGTAGGAACTCTAACAGCTCGGAAAAAACCAACGTAGGTATTATTATAAGCAAATAATTCCAAAAAAACTAGACAAAAAAAGATAAAAGGTTTTTTTTTATGGTAGGATATCTAGACAGTCTAGTATGTACATATTGAGGTACGAATTATACAAAAAGCCAATCATACAAATCTAAGAAAAGCTTTTTTCGAAATGACAACTCAAAATTTTTTTAAAACTCCTGTAAAATAGTAAAAATAATACAAATTATAGGAATCTTCAAAGCACAAGCAGAGCTAATCTACGTATCCCAGATTTAAGTAGGTATATTTTAATGCGTGTCTTCTGACGTTTAATGTGATTAGCAGCTTATGCTCCATTCTTCAAATTCTTTAGACAATTTATACTTTCATAACTTTAAGGTTAAAACTTATTCATATTTTGTTACGTACGGTAATAAAAGGCTTAGAGGTTTTAGATTGAGTATTTATATTAATGGCTTAGTAAATATTCAGAACCCAATCAACGTGTGTCAAGATATAATACCGTCTTCTAGCTTATACAATATACAAATATAGATTTGAAACCATTCATCATAGATTGTATTTCATTGACTTTAAAATCGCAAGAACTCTTCATTTTCTCACAATGTACGTAAATACGTAGTTGATGCAATTTGCTTAACAAACTCAGCAAGCCAGCTGGACAAGCATTCGAAAACGTTCATCCAGAAAACTGAAATTCAGTAAATTGAATTGTTTGCACAGCGAGTTAATATGCATCTTATTTCTACGTCAGAAGTACAATGCTTTAAACCAGCCATAACCTACACGAACACTATTCTTCAGTTAACAGCCAAGTGAAATTGAATCTTGAGATAACGAGATAAAGCGCGAATCGCATTAACTCACAAATAGGCCGAGCGCCGGCGACGTAAATAATTACGTATTCGTTGAACGTCAGAATTTCCCGCGATATCGACTTGATATGCGATGTCAGTTGAGATTCCGTTTGGGATTCGAGCCGCGTCACTTAAATTGTTTCGTATTGTCCATTTGAGAGACAGGATGCTATTTTTTCAATTGTGTAACTTTATTTTTACTTTTGTCCGTTGTAGCTTGTGAATTTTAAGACAAATCTTTTATAAAGAGGCTTAATCTTGTGATATATTTTAGTGTAAGAGTTAAAAAGTTGGTAGTTAGGTACAGATATTATATTTTAGTAAACTGTACGACTTTCAAACGCACTTTAATTTTATCACGTTCGTACATGGAAAGTGTGAGTAAGAGAAAGAGGCGATAAAAGAAGTAAATTTAACACTGACTTTCGAAAAATTGCTAATAATAAACTGTTTTAAATTTTAATGAAGCTAATTTTGTTACTAGTGTTTTCGGGTAGGTACACTTCAATGCCTATTAAAGTGAAATTAAGAATTTTTCGAAGAGGTCCTGGAACAATGAGCAGTGGAATTACATATATCAAAACGAAAAAAATAATAAAAACATATAAAAACGCGATTAGTTAGTAGGTATTTGATACAAATCATCTGAGCTACGAATACGATGCCATCATTCACACGAATGAAACAGCAACCTTCGTTTGACGTTAAAAAAACACTACAAAAAATTCAACCCCCAAGTGTAGACACAACAGGTGTGTTAAGAATTTTAATTCTAAGCTCCTAAACTTTCCTTTGTCCCAAAATTAAATTGTATTTTTACTTACTTTGTAGTACCTATCAGTACTTTACATTCCATCATATTGTGTCAAATTACCATCCCAGTTAAAATATGTATAAAAATATACCTACTAAAGTCTAGATATTAGCCCCAGACCTTAGTTACGTCTAGCCTTATAAAAACGGCTAAAAAAACACGTCAATGTAAATATTTTCCGACGAGATTTTGTTGCCTCTCAGTAACAACTTGACGCGGAGGTAGAATCTTTTAAAATGGAAATTCAAAAGTGCTCATCAAAGTGTGCTTAATTAGAATAACCGTTTTGCTTTTTTGTATATTATTTGCTTCTGTGAATCAGATAACAATAGAAATATTTAATGTAGGTAAACAGTGTTTGTATGAAATTAGAAAATTTTATTTTTTGTTTTGAACTACTAGGTTCCAACCATCGCCACCAACAATAGGGCTAAGTGGCGTGCCATGTGCATGGGTGAGACCTACGTCCAACAGTGGACGAACACAAGTTGAAAAAGAGAGAGAACATCGTTATTCTTCTTCTTCTTCTTCTTATATATAAAAATGAATCACAAAATGTGTTGGTAAGCGCATAACTCGAGAACGGCTGAACCGATTTCGATAAATTTTTTTTTATTATATTCCTTGAAGTCCGAGGATGGTTTTTATGTAGAGAAAACGTAAATATGTACCACGGGCGAAGCCGGGGCGGACCGCTAGTTGTCGATAAAAATTGTCTTTAAAATATCAAATAAAAAACAATTAAACCATCGCGCGCGAACCCTGAATAACTCAACGACGAATCAACTAAAAATAGAAATATTTATTTATTTACGGATTATACCTAGGTATATCACTATGAAAATTGTAATGTAAATCAGAGTACTTATAAAAGTATTTGAATGTGTCCTTTCAATCATAATTTTTTACTAGGTCAGCGTTTGCTCGATTGTAATGTTAATTGACAACTTATAGTAACAAATAAAAGTAAGCCAGTAAAAGCAGTTGGCAGTTGCATCGGCTTTTCAGCTTATCTGCTTAATGTAATGTCTAGCTTAATAAAATGGAAATTCTAATTCTCACGTTTTTATAACTTCATCTAGTTAATTAATTAATAGTTTGTTGGTCGCGATTTCCTAACCGGTTCCCATCCGTTCATGACTAAAGAATCCAATTCATTGAACTTGATCGTCATTAAAACTATGATACTTTTACCGGCTTCTAAAACTATGTAGTATGTGTTTAATGTTAATTAAAATATCCGCCTAATTATTCAATAATATGAAGCGAAAAGATAAAAATGAAGCTTCTTTACGCTCTAATCTTCTTTACGAAGTAAATCTTTGCTTTTTCATTTAATAACAACAATGAAATATCATATTAAAAACGCTTTACTTATTGTAAACGTAACTAAAAACTAAAACACTTGGATAAACAGCAAAATTTACCTTTTAAACAACTTATAGTGCATCCTGTATAACACTCACATCACTTCACTATCACAAACACAACACACAACCGCTCAGCGACGCGTCTAACAATTTCTGAATAAGACCTTGCGCGGGAAAGAGACGGAAAAACAAGTTTGCGCTCGCGCACAGGTGGGAGAAGGAACAGGTAAACGTACCCCGATATAGGGGTTTTTACGCACAGTTTGTATCCCTTGTTTTCATTTGTGAAATTAAAAATTTCTAGATAGTGAATCTCGTTGAATGAGCTGTATAATGTTGAGTATACGTAACGGTAAATATAAAATTGCTGATAGTGATCTGAGGCTGGTTGCTGGTACACGTTCAAAATAAATTACTGTTCAGACGCAAGAGATGAAACAGTTTAGGTTGTAATTCGGTGAAACGGCTCAGCATTGTGTCCAAGTCAAACATCACTGTATTTTTATGGATGTAAGTGATGTAACTGGCATTTAAAAATTAAAGCTTCTGATATGAAAAGAAAAGTCATATTATACCTACTGGGCTTAAATTTTCCAGGTTCTAAAGGCATTTGGCAAACTGTTTACTCAACTGTTTGTAATATTAAACGCTATCTAGCCGTTTGTATATGGAAATATTTATTATCTCCAATCCTTTAATCTAAAACAAACTTGTCCACTGATTTTATTTCATCGGTATGCCTTTGATTCCACCGCCAGCGCCATATTGTCACGTACCAGACTGACCATAGATAACGGGCTTTTTATAGAGCACAGGCATGTGTGTGGTCTAGTTGATAGAAGACATCTTTCTCTTCTTAAATTGATAAGTTAATTGTAAAACTTAATATGAATTACGTTCAAACAGGTTGAAGTCCTAAACACAATAACTTTTTAAAAGTTTTTGTTACCATTTATTTTGACGAACAAATTTTATAATTATTTCACTTTCAATACATTTACGTAAAAATAGTGACGTAGGGTTTAACTGTAAAAACATACAGATGTTAAGAACAATACTCAAGTGCTCTTTATAGTAAATTGTAAAGACAGCGTGCGTAAAGGCACGTTCGTAAAACGTGTTACAATCATAAAAATACAATATTTATTTGCATGAAAACGAAGCGACCTAACGACACCAAACCATGCCTATAATTAAACATTCTTATTGGTCTGGGATTAGTTCAAGGTATCATCTAAATAGATGCATTTATTTATATACTTAATGTCGGAGAATAATCATAATGTGCTATAAATAAATTGATATCATTAGAATTTATCCTTACTGTAATCATTATCATCATTAATTCTAAATCGTTTATTAAACGTCTGCACTGCATTAGCATTGCATACCCTGATAAGGCTAAATTCCTACTACATGTGCATCAAAATAAATGCTTTAGATATAGGTAACTATCTTTCGCAGGTATCGAAAAGTTGTCAAGGATTAGAGACTTTGAAGTATAGGCAGGATATCAGTAAATATTCTGGCATACTACCTATCAAGAATAATAATAGAATAAGTCATTTATCTTTTTTTTACCTTTAGATGAGAATTGGTAAATTAGGACGGTTGCTAAAGCAGTTATTAGGGTTGCCTTCAAAAGTGATAAAATTATGGTACTAGGCAACAAGGACCATTGACCATACTAATTATTATTTGCCCTTTAAGCATTGTGAATACTGGCCCTATTTGATAGGAAACAAGTCATTAACAAGTGACAACTCACCGATTCTCTCCCGGCGTCAGCTTATTATCCCCACCGGGCGCTCGCACCCTATCCGTTTCACCAATTAGTTTCTCACACCGGCCGTTACTCAAGTGCTCTCTGGCCACATTCAACGCATCACAGATCACTTCACTATTACACTTTTCACTAACATCCTCCTTCTCCGGTTCCTGGACGCCGTTCGCGATAACAGGCGCTGGTTTTGCTTGCAACGCTTTTGGCTGGGATTTGGGTGACGATATCGCTGGCTTGCTTTCTATTGCGCCGTTTTCATTTATAGACGTTACGTACACTGTTGAGTTTGCAATGTAACCGTTCAGTTCTTTGTTTTCGGGTTGCGTTCGTTTTCTTCGATTCAACTGGAAAAGGAAGAGCATGTTAATAATGGTTGAAATTAAAGACAAAATATTGAATGCCTACTATCGGATTACTAGCCGAATATTTAGTCTCTGCACATAGTGTGTTTGAATACTGAATCAATAGCTAAATCAAAAATAATGAATTAAAATGTTTTATAGCTTCAGCCATCACTTCAAGGTATTCATACTCGATTTTATAAACCACCGAAAACTTTTTACCAATAATGCTGCCATGTCAGCAAATAAATTTATATTACGAAAATTCCATTCTAACGACTCTCATCGGCGTTCCACTGCACATATTATCACAATTAGCGCACATTCTACAAATCTGCATTGTAATCTAAAAACAACGATATCATCGCAATAAGTGAAGAGAACTCCGAAACAGAGAAGACGTTCTACAATCTACATAGTATTTACTATATGTATTGTTTACAAGCACATCTATCTAGGAGCAAATATTGCAAACGCTACATTCAAATGATATCCAATGTATTGCCTACGTGATCTCATATTGAATGATAATAAATGTACAACAATGGATCATCAGCAATATGGTCTCCACTGTTATGTAAATATCTATCGAGGTTTTCACAAATATTTGCACCGTGTGTGTAATAAACACAATGTAAGTATTATGTATTGATATTTTGAAATGTTTACTTTAGATTTTATAATGCTTTGGTATAGAAATAAAATGTTTTATCGTTTGATATTTAGTTTTATAGCGTTCAAATGGTTTAGTTACATAAATATTTGAAGAATAGAAATAAATTAATCACGAATTTGTCGTAAGTATTCTTCAAAAATGTATAGGTATTTATTGTTTTTATCAACTCTGTTATTTTACTTTTTCCATGTTGACTGTTGACCCATTACGTATCTCTGATATTTATTATATTTTCAAGTAAAACCATTCATTATTTAATAAATCATTGTACAATATACGTCAAACGGATAACAGCTAGATAGTTAGATACCTAAGTGATAAAACAGCTTCCATCTATTTTCTCATAAAAACTTGTATTTTATAAAGAAAGAAACAACAAGTAGACTGGGGTAGAAGCCTTTGAAAATAATGAAAAGATAAAAAAAATCGCAGTCGGATGAAACCCATTAGAAAAGGAGGGGAATATGATAAAAATGTAAGGAAAAATAAATTACGGTCAATCCGAGTTCGGGAAGCGGGAGGGGGGAGCTTTTAAGAGAAAAAAATGGTTTCTCTCGATTTCCGACAAAACTACAAGTCCTATAGAAAAAAGTTCAATGGCAAAGTTGTAGGTAATTAAAAGTTCTACAACTTTTGTATTCACAATTTTTTCACATAACCTAAAAATTTAGGTGAAAAATTCAAAAAACCAAGTTTTTGGTGTTTTATTTCTATCTACTTCAAAATTTATTTTTTTTCTACGAAATTTGGTGGAAACTTACTTTATTGTGTCCCAAATACACTGTAATTTATTTGATTGAAAATATTTATTTTTTCGCCTTATTTTGAATTAATACCAAAAAAACAACCTACTTTTCAATCGAAAAGTCACCCGTCAAAATATCAGCTTTTTTCAAAAACTTGGGGTGCCTTTTATTCATTGAAATATCTACTTTCATATGGTGTAAAAAAAAATAAACACCACCATAGTAAATGTTCTCAGGAAATGCATACAAACAGTGTGATAATGAGCTTTTACTAAATCAGGCACACTTCTTGAACTCTATATCTTCTCTTGTATCGGCTTTTCGGTAATATTTCAAAAGAAAAATAATTATCTGTTCTAAGTTTAATATTTTACAGTATATTCAAAAGCAAAATGATGTCGATAAAAACATTTCAGGTAGTTCGAGAAGTGTGCCTGATTTAGTAAAAGCTAATTTTCAGACTGTTTGTATGCATTTCCTGGGAACATTTACTATGGTGGTGTTTATTTTTTTTACACGATATGAAAGTAGAGATTTCAATGAATAAAAAGCACCCCAAGTTTTTGAAAAAAGCTGATATTTTGACGGGTGACTTTTCGATTGAAAATTAGGTTGTTTTTTTGGTATTAATTCAAAATAAGGCGAAAAAATAAATATTTTCAATCAAATAAATTACAGTGTATTTGGGACATAATAAAGTAAGTTTCCACCAAATTTCGTAGAAAAAAAATAAATTTTGAAGTAGATAGAAATAAAACACCAAAAACTTGGTTTTTTGAATTTTTCACCTAAATTTTTAGGTTATGTGAAAAAATTGTGAATACAAAAGTTGTAGAACTTTTAATAACCTACAACTTTGCCATTGAACGTTTTTCTATAGGACTTGTAGTTTTGTCGGAAATCGAGAGAAACCATTTTTTTCTCTTAAAAGCTCCCCCCTCCCGCTTCCCGAACTCGGATTGACCGTAATTTATTTTTCCTTACTTTTTTATCATATTCCCCTCCTTTTCTAATGGGTTTCATCCGACTGCGATTTTTTTTTGTTTCAAAAATTATCTACTCTAGTCTAAAGTGGCTACAGGCTAAGATAAATAATTGTTTCTTGATAAATTAGACTCTAGTCCAGGAGCGCGTTGATTGAACCCACTATTTTAGTCTTAACGAAACCATTTATTTTGCTGTTGAAATTGTTAAACTTTGAACTTTTCTTTAATATTTTAGTACATTAGCGGCTCATCCGGAATACAAAATATTTACGTCATTTAGAAGTTATAATTTAAAGCATATGAATTTTCAAATTCTATGAAGCCTATTCTGAGTTTATCTATTATCTAATAATTTCGTAAAATTTATAAAAAAAAAATTGATAATGAATGATTTTACCGCCGAATCCTGAAGTAAAACAATTTATACTCGAAACAAAATAATTGAACACACGCAATTATGTACTTAATCAACGCCTACATATTCGTTGAAAACATCCATCTTAGCTGTTCAGTTTAACATTAGTCCTGTCCCGTGACTTACCTCACTTTGATATTATTTATTTACTCTAATTTATGTAAGTTTCAATTCCGAGATTTTGTTGAGACAAAATTGACTACTTATCCTAATTAATTCCTTCATTATCTACCAGATAGCAATTAAGAATATCTCAATTCCCCATCGCCACTTTATCTAATGACCTAGATGGGGTATAATTATCTAATTCTTTTATAGAACAAACCACATACTAGCCCATAAAAATCGCATTTATGAGCTGGTCCTTGGAACTTTGACTGCCTAGGTTTTATCGTTTCTAGAGACTCAATTAATGTGCGGTTTGATTGTTAGGAAATGGAAATCCACTTATTTTTTGGTTTATGAAATCTTATGATCAAAACCGTGTCCTTAAATAGTCATAATACATGTATTGCGTTCTGGAAAACTCTATATTCAAAACTCTCCTCTCATTAAAAAATTGATCAACAAATTCAACAACTTTAGGCCGAAAGTATGAATTTCCCAATTCCCAGAATAAGGGAAAGCTTACCTAAATTAGAATTGTAATCTAATTTCATATGGTTTAAAAGAAAAAATAAATACAAATGTATTGTAAAAAGTAAGTAATTTAGAAGTACATGTTCATGCCTCTGCAAACAAAAACCTAGTTTCATAGAAGCCGTAATTGCACGTAAAATCAACAGACCTTCCAACCACTTCAATATTCGTTTCTACTGTTATTTAATTGTTTGTACCTTATCCAACTGGAGCTAAGCTTACATATTTAAATGAAGTGTTTAAATCTGTTTGTATTATGCGCAAAACATTAAGAGACAATTTTCTATACCAATTTTATATGTTTCAATGTTTAAACTAAACTTGGACACTGCTTATCCGATCTGGATTAAATTTATATATCCGTGTTCAAATTATTACTTACAGCACACAAAATATTCTGACTTAAAATTAAATTTAACTTGATTAAATTATGAAAGAAAATTCCTGCTTTAATGCGAGTTTCGTCGGCTTAACTGACAGATAGTCTGTTTTAAAAGCCTAATGATTGTCTATATTATTCTTGATCTCTAGTATACGCCACATCATATACTAGACAGGTCAACTTTCATTGGTCACATTTCTGTTTATTCTACAAGGGATATGTCCCTTAACACTAAGCACACATACTCTTCATGAAAGTAGCTTTTTGTGACACGTCAAGAGACTATCATAAACACAAAGGAAAGCAAACATTCATAAGAATCACAGTTTCAAGCTAAGTATGCATTTGTTCCTATTATGTTCCTTTTAGAGAATCCGTCTGTAGGGAAATTAGTGAGGATAAAGCTTAAAGGTTGGAAA
This sequence comes from Colias philodice, assembly GCF_061535455.1. Taxonomy (NCBI): domain Eukaryota; kingdom Metazoa; phylum Arthropoda; class Insecta; order Lepidoptera; family Pieridae; genus Colias; species Colias philodice. The sequence goes on from NC_143092.1 coordinate 10,092,622, forward strand.
AGTTTGAGATGGATTAATAATTAATAAGCAGGGAATATAGTTTTGTGCGATCCTACCTTGCAGAGGAGTTAATTCGTTACGTATATATAAAGATTATGTAGATTCAAAGACTAGGTATACAAATTTTTTTTTGCTAAAATTGGATATCAGATGAATGGCATTAGGAAACCGTTGATTTCGCTTAGGAAATGAATGTTAACAAATTTCCCCAAAAACGTTGAACATTGCATATGTCACGCTCAAATTAGATAATGAATTGCTTTGATTAAACACCTATGTGCTATAACGTCACAATATGGTGCTGAATCGATCCTATTCTTAGTTGGATCGCACAATTTAAGTATACTTACTTCTACAGACAATTTGGACATGTCCACAGGTGTGATTCGCTTGAGAGCGGACAGCCGCTGCAAGCGCTGACGGGCCTGCTCTTCCACCGCGATGAGGAAGGCATCTTGGATTATGTTGTGGCCAATGTCTGATACTGCAACAAAAGCTTGAGTTAGAACATCAAATGTTTATTTAGTTTCTGTTTAGTTTGAATGTGTAGTTCTCTGCATTTAGATCACAGAGTTATGTTCTTCTAATGTTGATGATGTAAGTATATTTTTTATAATTTAAGACAATTAATCTGGAGTAAGTATCGGTGGCTAAATAAAACAATATAACGTAAATAATAATGAATTATATAAATGAAATACATGCAAAGAATACTTATACTCTCAAAAAGAGAATACATGCATATGCTATTGCCCTCTTCTTTTGGTAGGTAACTAATTTTCAGTTTTAAAATTCATTTTTATACGGTTTTTAATATCTACAAAATACTCGTGCCACATTGATTTTAAACAACAATACCTATAAAAGAAACCGTAGCGTATGATTTAGAACACGTTATCAACATGTGTGTTTTATTGTAACCGTCTATTGTTAGATGCAACTGGTAGTTTAGTATTTCACAAATCTAAGCATCCCTTTGGTTATGACTATTACATAATCTAACTTATAAATTTACCACAAACCATAGTGCTGTATATGCTTTGCTTTGACACTGTCGAATCAATACATAATCAAACTACCCGCACTTAGTTAAAATTTTTTGTTTCTAATTGCGATTTTTATCAGCTCACCTTAATGATTACTAGCCGGTTATGAAGAAACATAACACCTAAACCCATCAGTTCAAATTACTTTCCTCTTGAAATTCCGTTTAGTTCTAGAACTATAAAAACTGCTACATAGATCAATATGCCTTGATACACAGAGAGAATAGGGCAAATTTTAACTGTATTTACCCAACATTAGCATGAATCAGAGCCAGCTGCCGCGAAAATAACTATTAGTTACATAACAGATTCCGAACCTACATTATTCATACAGCACTAAAATTCCTATACCATTCATGTGATCAGAATTTTATGTTATAGCAAAATCAACTCTATTTGTTTCTGCTTTAATAACTATAATTTAATATGAAAATAACACTTGCAGGATTGCATACAATATAAACGATGATGGCTCTTATATTCAATCGCATTTTGTTTAAAATTGTATGTAGATTTCAATTATCAGTTCCTCGTTCGACAAAGGTATTGACAGCTTCTCATGAATACGTAATTTTTATCCGAGGATGTCATATGACAGTGGTGATCGAAGATGTACCCAGATTTGTCCTTGTAATCTTACATATCAATATAATTTTTATTACCTAGCTTACCTATTTCATTTTAATAGTAATTTTCAGATTTACTCTGTTATGCTCTAGGCAATATGTTTCTCTCATGTCTACCGTGTGTCTAGTTCCATCTTTTATCTACGTTTTAAATAATTATTAAGTCAGAAAAAAGATAAGGTGTTTGTAAGTTTATTAGGTATAGACTCAAAAACGTCGTCACCAATTTCGACTTTCTCCAGTACAAAATACAAATCCCTTTAACACAACCTATATTTTCCCAAATCCTAATCCCAGTTCACCCCAATCCATATTCGCTTATAAGTTATAGCTTTCAAGAACCAGTGGAACAGCTTACCAAGAACCAAGTACATATATCAAAAGACCACTAGTAAAGCCGATTGTCTCAATTCTGGAAAATGATCGTGCTCCACGATTGTGGCTAATCGCTTTTGAGAATGCCTTTGCTATTGTCTTTTCGCTTTGAATTAGGTCTTAGTTAATCTGGCTATTTTTTAAGCTTTCTTTGATAATAAATCGATGGTTTAGTAATTGAGAGATTGTATTGAATCTAGTCCCAAATCGTCTATAAGGATCTATCTAAATGATGTTCCGTTTAGTTCATTTAGGCCTTCAAACGGCAGACTATATTCCACGTACTAAAATAGTACTTAATTTAAGTTTTATAAAATGTTATTACCGATACTATGTGTAATTACTTATTTTAAATACCACCTGATTGGATGCGCTTTTCTCAGAAACTACGGGCTGGATTTCAAGAATTATTTTTATAGCCCATTTAGCGAGACACATAATACTGTAATTGCGATATTAACGGAAAATTGTCATTAATTATCGAAGGAAGAATCAATGAAAAATGTTTTAAAGTAATAAGGAAATATTTCTATTCAGAGTCAACAAATTTAGTCAGAAGTGGGTCAGCTTTTAAAGTATTAATGTTAATTGCAGGTGTATGAAGTAAAAGAATTATTATTTTAGGTCATATAAATCTGTAAAGGTTATAAAAATCTTAAAGCCTAAGCTCTAATGGAGAACCGAACATATTTATTTCGGGTATACCTAGTAGGTCAGTAAATATAGATCAGAAAGGTCAGGCGACCAGGAAATTATATTTATAGGTAGCTTTAAATCTAAGACATGTATTGATGATCATTTTGTTTTACCATTTATTTCATTTTGAACAATGGCTCTACTTTCCCCATAAGTTTTTTTTTTCCTAAATCTACTGAAACCGTTTCTATGATTAAGTATTTGGACACTTTTACGAATTTTAATGTATGGCTTGTGATAGGCCATTTTAACCCTCAACGCAAAAAGAGGGGTATTATAAATTCTATATATCTGTCTGTGTGTGTTTGTCTGTCTATCTGTGGCATCATAATTCATAACTCCCGAAAGGCTGATATGAATCGATTTCCATTTATGTGTCTCTTGCTAGACGAGGCCAAGGCAAGTTATTATTGTACAGACAATTTAAAATTGAGATATTGATAATAAATTCCGACATGTGTTTATTCAGACTTTAACAACGCAATTGTAATTTGAAGACAGACTAATATAGTATTATATTATCTGTGACAATAATTCTCACAAACATATGACTTACATCTTCATTCAAAATTCAATTCTATGTTCACACATGTAAGTTCACTCTTGTTTACCATTTATTTATGAGCTTATGAGAGGTCTAATCAAGTAATCGGCGAAAGCGTAACAACTTACACAAGTGTGAATTGTCACTCGTATCCACTCTGTTAACTTAGCGATTTTATCGAACGATTTATACAGGGTGTCCCACTATTGGTATACTAAGCGAGAAGGAACTTGTAGTTTTGCATACACTGATCACGTAAAAAATACTTTAAAAAAATTGGGTCCAAAATTTTTTGCTAAATTTTTCCTGAAAATTCATGTTTTCTTCTCTAGCTTCGCGCAGCCGGCATACCTATACTGCTTCTCTAATATGAGCATTTTGTCTATGAAAACATAATCATAAACGATAGCTCACGTGCTGGTGGCAAATTTGGGCAGGTTGCTTGTTTTGGGTGTACACATAGAGTTTTAAGAATTCATCTATTTGAAAAAAAATGCGTCTGGATTTTTTAAATTATTTTTTACGTACTCAGCGTATGCAAAACTATAACCTCCTTTGAGCTTAGTATACCAACAGTGGGACACCCTGTATAATAACCGCGTCATCCTAACGTTAAACATGCATTCAAACGAAATTGAACTCTACATCTATAACAATATAATCGAAAATCCTTCAAATGTTTCAGTAATTGTCTTCCAAAGTCATAACTTGAAAAATTGCTTTTATGACATTAAAAATACGGTCCATATTTCGATGTGTGAACGAGATCATCTTTTTGACGTCCCATGGAACCAGTTTTATGCATTCCATGGATAGAACGGTACACATTTACAAAAAAAGAAAGATTGTCCGTCTCGTATATTGTCTGGTAAAATGCGAGTTACTGTGTATGTATTGCATGGTAATTATAAATAAAATATGGAAAAAAGACATTGTGAAATGAAACCTGCGTTTGTCTGGTTTATTCTGCAACTACCTACCTAGGCAACTTGATTTGCGTCGATTCGGTCGATTTCCTTAATAAATATTGGTTCAATAACGCCTTTGGATGGATATCGATGTGTACAGACTACAGATACCTACATTGAAAAAATCTGTGGGAATTTTAGCATGTTTGTCTCGAAATGCAACTTTTTGGTTTTAATCGGAACGAAAAAGCCACCACTGTTTATTCGTACATATAAGAAATGTAAAAATTACGACAAGTCAATGCTAAAAAAAATTCTACGTAGATAAAAAGTAGCGTGGATTGGAATTATTAGCAACATATTACTTTCTGTCATGATACCAACAAGACATATCCTTGAACAGCAAAACTGTTATTATTATTACCGCATAAAATCGTATATAACTGCAATCAAATTGATTCATATAATTATTGGAATTTGGAAGCTATTCTGACACTATACGATACTCACTACTTTTAACTTATAAGTGATATTCACACGGCTATGATGGTTATGCACGTTTACTTATGTGATAAAGATGATTAGTTTTTTTGATTGGACGCGCTAATCTCAGGAACTGCTGGATCGACATTTTACCTATTTCAGTTTCAGTTTTGAGTTATGTCTATAATTATTGAGGAATGTAACATTGCGCTTCGAACAATAGGAGCGGAGCATAAATGAAAAATGTTGCAAGATTAGAAAAAATATTATTTTTTCGAGGTTATATTATATAGTTAATCTTAATCTTAATACTATTATAAAGGCGAAAGTTTGTATGGATGTATGGATGTATGGATGTATGGATGTATGGATGTTTGTTACTCTTTCACGTAAAAACTACTGAACCGATTACAATGAAATTTAGCACACATATAGAGGGTAACTTGGATTAACACATAGGATAGGTTTTATCCCGGAAATCCCACGGGAACGGGAACTATGCGGGTTTTCCTTTGAAAACGCGGGCGAAGCCGCGGGCGGAAATCTAGTTAAATCATATAACTAAAGCAATATCTAGCGAATACTAGAATAGATTTATGTAACGAAAGGCTCATAGAGTCATCTTTGCACAACCTCTGAAGGCTTATTATAATGTTGTTGTAAGCCTGTTAGTTACTCAATGAAGATCTCTTGTCAATTTACAAAAGACGTATATGTACTTATATGTAATTGACGATAGACTAGTCAATTTATTATATTGACTATCTATTCTGTTATATATTGTATCTATTGTCTTTCAATTGTAATGTTCACGCTTTGCCAATTTTGATTTCATCATACGTGTAAAAAATAAGGATAATTGCTGATGCTGTCATCTTATTGTGTGAGCACACCAAGTGCTGATGACGTCATGACATATATTGATCGTTTTTAAATCATAATGAAGGTTTAAAATTGTATTAATTATTTTATTAAACTGATAGAATAATTGGTGTGGTAAACTCAAATAGGGTTCATAGTTCAACTAGAGAGTTTTACGAATTTAATTATTTATTTTAACTCGATTATAAAGTTATACTTCGTTTAAAACATGATGTATTGAAAATAATGTTTGGAATGTGATTAAAAAGAACACAATCCAGTGTTACTAGCTTACAGATCTAGATACTTGAGAATAAAGCTCGCTAAACAAGTTTAAATTGTTCCACCGACAATTCCACGTATAAAAATCCCTGAATCGCATGTTTTTTTTTTCTTTTCTTTTTTAAAAAGGCTATGGGTTTTTTTATTTAATGTATTCTATTTTTAAATATTCACAGATAGGATTGACTATTTCGAACGGGATTTCACAGATAAAAAATGAACATAACAGTACATTTAATTGAGTGAAAGTCACAATTAACCTATGACCACATCATCAGATTCATTACAACAGCTAAAAATATTGCAGTAAAGCGAGAGAAATAAAAGTTTCTGTATGAGAAATTGCATTGAGGCTGTATGGCTAAGGCCAAAGCCAAGAGGTCACTCACCCCGAGTCGGGCCACTGTCACAATCCAAAAGTAACACAAACACACAGAACAAATGTCACATACACAAAACAATGTTTTGAATCGGAACACGTAATTGTTTTTCAATATTATTGTTCACTGTAAAACGCGCCGGTAAATATTGCTTGTCGCGGTGACTCGTCAACCTGTTTTCCCTCTCTGTCCCTCTGTACATTACTGTGCTGCCATACGTATGTTTATAATTTCCTTGTTTAATTAACTTGGGTAAAAGAGGCTAATAAAATATTATGACCTCTACAGAAGGCAGAGATAAATTGCAATTTTAATTTAATTTCTTGTGGTAGGTACTTGAATAAAATGATACAATTCATTCATTTTAAATACGTTTGTCAATGTTTGCTTATTATGTGTCTTTCTAAAACACACAGCGTTGGTGAAGAAAGCTGTCTATGAATCCTATATATCTCTATGAAAAAGGGTCACCTTACCGAATATCGATGGATTTTTCACCTCACTAGCAAGAGCGCGTCCCTAGTATGTCATCTGTCATCGCCAATTTGACATCACCTTTGAAGCGCTGTCATCTGCCTCTGCCGGCATAGCGTTTATGAATTCGTGCGCAATAACATCGCGCAGAATTTAATTAATATTTATCTCTAGTAAAAGTGATCAGATTATGTTACTTTTACCTTAATAAAACACATAAAGCGTTAAATTTTAGTAGTAATTGGTTTAGGAACGGAATTAGTTCCAATACGAAACACAAAAGACCACGTTGTCGGAAGAAAATTCGAAAACCGGTGCTTTGGTATGTATAATAGTGGCGGGAACTCTTTTTCGTCCTCGGAGGACGAGAGAAGCAATGGTTCGTCACTGCCCAAGAGACCGGGAGACGAGAAATTCCGTAAGTACAATCAGACTTGTCATAACATGTCCGGACTCGTGCATAGAATTCCATGCAACACGTGGCATACATATTTTCACAGTATTTGACACAAATACATCAATATTTAGATGTAGGTAATTAATAATAAAACACAATGCATGCCTATAGTGAGATCGCTATATTATCATCGGGTTTCTTTATCATACACAGGCACATTGGTTACTGTGTCAAGTATTGCTTTTAACCAGAATTGTGAGAGATCGTTAGGCTACCTAGGTAGAAGGTACTTAGGTTTATGGAATCGACCGTGATTCCCTATGACTAACGAGCCCCAGCAGCAGGTAGTGAGGTATCTCAATCACTTTGACCATTCAATTGTAACTACCTCAACAAAAGTGAGTACCTACTACTTAGTGCCCACTACTACAAGGCTTTATCCCTCTACATGCTATACAAGACTTAAGAGTTGTGGAAAAGAAACATAAACAGAAATGTCTTTGTAAAGAACAAGTTTCTCACTTCCTAACTTCAGATGCCGCGGATGCGGGCTGAGTAGGACATCTGAACAGTACTTACCTGTCAGAGAAGTGGAGAGGGAAGCAAAGGACTTGGCACAAAAATTTCTGAGTTATATGTAGTATACATAGGTATGCAATTCTTTATTGCTTCTGAGCAAATTGAAATGGGCGCACATCCTTTAGCCCAAGCTAGCAATCAGGTAAAAATCAAAATACAAAGGTTGCTAACTCCCTTAGCTCTCACAACTGAGTAACTTTACCTAGCTGAGAAATTAGGATAACTCTTGGCACGCTTCCAGGACGCCTAAATGGCTTTTGGTTTAGATTGCCTCTCAAGAAATCAACCTGTACCGGAGTGGCTTCTCCTACCTTGTACAACAGGAAATATATTTCGGAAGCTCCTGATATGGACCATGTCGCTACCCAAAGGAGTGCTTTAGTGCCAAGGCGTATTTGCCATAGCCCGCTCCGAATTTTGCGACATCTGCAGTCGTTGATGGAGCTGACGCCTAGACTGAATATTCCTTTCCAAGGGTAATCCTACAAGTGTACTAGCGCACCTCGCACCCCGGGACCGGGGCAGATACATAGCACCCAAGGGTGGCTTATGGTTAATATAATAAATAATAATAATATACGGACATTTCTCCGCAACTCGGCGTCAAGCGCCTAAAGATGGCTTAGGGTTATTCTACGAAAGAGACTTAAGACTATTATGGTTATAGATGTTTATTAACCCTGAAGTCATGAGCACTCAGACCATTGGTGAATGGCCTTATCCCCCAACTGCTCAGTCAGAAAAAGGGGGGGGGGGAGGAAACAGCCCATTGTAAAACAAAGGAGAAAGGGCAGTTAAGTTGTGGTGCCCCCCCACAGTGCCAACATATGATCCTCCAAGCAGAAGGTGACTTCCATAATGCAAAGAATGCAATGCTAATAAAAAAAATAAAAAAATCCTTGTAATCTAGTACACAGAGATTCTATTTAATTAGCTTAAGTCTATAATAAGCAAGCTGACCCTGTTCCCTCAGGAGCTTTTATGCTATTATTGGGGTCAGACCGAGAAGCTCATGACATGAACATGACTTCTGAAGATCTCAAAATAAAGTTTTTTTATCACAGCAAAAGAAGATTATAACCTGACCTAAATTTGGATATAAAATGGATACAACAACACATTATCCATCAGGTGGTCGGTTGTGAGGACACCCAAACACATAAATATGCCCAGTGACCCATGTGGAAAGGATGGTTCAAGTAACAAAGGACTACTTTTCAGTCGTAAAAGTAGATAATTGATTCTTGTCTATAAAGGGGCGGACCCTTAAAGCTTGCAACACAAACCTTTATCTCTGACTAGATAAGGTCCTTCCAGATCTTAAAGACAGTAAACGTAGCAGCCCTGTCCAGCAGTGGCTTTAAGAAGGTGGTAAGAGCACCTACCCGTTGAGG